>NW_020837996.1:8360255-8437967 GCF_003676395.1 Aethalodelphis obliquidens
CACACACACACACACACACACACACACACACACACACACACACACACCCATGGATGAGGAAATGCCACTAAGAATGCCCTTTTCTCGAATATGCTGGATGACCACCATGACTATGTCAGGTCTTTCTACATAAACTGGAGACCTCAATGTTTACAGAGTCAGGGCCCCAGCACCGCTATAAGCACCTATTTTGACACTGATTTTGAAAAGCGTTTGGCCACTCAGACTAGCAAAAAACAGGCTGAGAGATGGAGCTTCTGATTCAATTCTCCTCAGTGACATTTTAATCTGGACTGCAGGACGTACACCATAAAAACAATGTTATTGAGATTAAGAAGGGTGCATGGCTCGCTTTAGCCCAGCAAATGGCATGGGCTGGAGGCGATGTGAAGACTTGCTGATACTCGCCATGCAAAGAGCTTCAAGAAAATGAATGATGGGGTATGTCCACACAGGGCTGTGTGTGACTCATTCATCTCTACCATAGTCGTCTGCCTCTTGAAATCGTATCCAGGTACTCCGTGAATTGTAGAGATACTTATATTGGTTTTGTATGAAGAACACATTAAATGCTAGATTGGGGATATTATTTACTTCAAAGTTAAACAGCTTGGTATTTCCAATCTTTATAGAAGTAAAGGAGCCCTTTAATTATCACCAGGACAATCGGATCCCACAACTTACAGACATAAGGGACTAATTAACAGGCATTCAGCACACCACATTGCATGTCACCCAAGAAAAGAAAGACTCCCAGAGATGTTGAACACGTTCACACTCAGAAGCCTGGGTGGCTGGGGAATGTTGCTGGCCTCACCCTTTGCCTTCACGCTCCTCTCTGCCCAAGCACCGGTGGATTGCTCTCAGCTCCCCAGGGTTTTCAGACCCAGTACCTTTGGAATCCCACAAGTATGTGCCTGTTAAGAAAACTGAAGGACAAGGAAGCCAGAGAGCTGGTCTTTTAAAATGCATAACTCTGGGTAGGCTGAGCAAGGGAAAAAAGAGAGGTGCTGCCACTAAAGGCCAAGGATTCGAGGTCAGACTCATCCTTGACTATGCTGACTGTTACAGAAAAGGACACAGTTCTGTGATGTGAAGAAACATCCATGGGGTATGGATGGGACTAGCCTTTGTTCATCAGCCCGACTAAGAACTCCAGGAGGGGCACAATCTTATGTTTATTCATCACTGGCAGATGCTAATACATTTCTGGATCGACATTTGGCAGAAGTATGAATAAACACAGAGAATTCAGAATCAGATATCAGAGCTAGAAAGCTGAATACTACTGATGGATTGATTATGTTTTTGAGCTATTTAGATAATTGGACATACTAAGTACAGAGCTTTCTGCAATGATAATGGACCTGTCCCGTTGTGGTCTATTTAACAAACACTTGGACTATTTTTTTTAAAGCTTGTTTACATTCCTGTACATCCTGGCTTTATTGATATTCTGTCCTTTGAATTACAGTGTCACCCTAGCAACGCTCCAGAGAAAGCTGAGGAGGGCATTATCATTGTTAACCCACGTTTTTTTTTTTCCAAAGCAAAAGAAAGCAACCCCCTTCCAGGCTAAATCTGGAGCTGGTCTTTCTTATCGTCTTACCCACAAATATGCACCTCCATTTCATTGTTGGTCAAAGATGGGGGTGGCAGGGAGAGGGATGTCTCTATCTCCTGTTTCTAAAGAGAAGTGTCTTTCTGTGTGAATTTTTTTTTACTGCAGATCACTTTGCCCAACAGTCTCTTCCCTAGATCTTTCCATGCTCTCACTTCCTGTCACCCAAGTCACAGCTCAAATGTCCCCTCTCAGAAAGTTCTCACTCCATCTCAAGTAGGTCCCCAGTGGGTAAGCCTTATTTGATTCTCTTCACAACACTTACTAACTGAATTATTACTTCACTGTTGTTCATTTCTCTCATTATCATGGAAACTCCTTGAGAGCCACAGCCATGGCTCTCTTCCATATCAATCTGTCCCCTCAGTCTAATACAGTGCCTGGGAAGTGGCTGGTACATAATAATAATCATGCGCACATTTCATGAACTTTTAAGACAGCTGACTCTTAAACAAACCAACGCTTTTTGCTATGAAACATGCACATCCAAGTTGAGTCCAGGCATCCAATTCAGTGGCTGATGTCTATTCTCTCTGCAATATGGCATCTGGGGCTTTAAGCAGCAGGCTTGTGATGGGTCACATTATTTGCACAGTTCATTTCTTTATAGAAATGCATGTCTGGCTTTGAAAAGATTTTTATGGTACCCATTAAAATATTCTATAGCTCTTCTAACTTTCTAAGTTCTATCATTCCCACAGATCCATGTGTGTCAGTTCTTCACTAAATAAAACATTCTCCTTGAAACATAATTCAGACAAAATACCTTTCCTCCTGAAATCGTGTCTAGGTACTCCATAAATTGTAGAGATACTTATATTGGTTTTGTATGAAGAATACATAAAATGCTAGATTGGGGATATTATTTACTTCACAGTTAAACAGCTTGGTATTTCCAATCTTTATAGAAGTAAAGGATCCCTTTAATTATCAGACAGTCCTAGGCAACTTGTCTCCTGGGGACTAGCTAACAGTTGAATTCAAATTCTGGATGACTTCCCTATAATCCATAAGCTTCTTTATGGACTTGATTATGACTTCTGGCTTATAGTTTTGAGATTTTAAACAATGAAAATGGTGAGATTATTCAGTCTTGATTTCTTGATAACATTTCTTTGGTCTTTCATTTCACGAAACTTTTAAGTGGCTCCACCATTAACAATTTCTTTAAACAGCAGGAGAGGGTGGCCTCTCTGAATCAATTCCATTTTGAATCTTTGGCCCTTAGGCATTTTCAGAATTCAGTTTATTTTAAAATTTCACATATAAAAATAAAGTAGCAGGCGAAGGCGGGAAGCTATAAATGTTGTTTGAAGTAATTTGACAGATTCCCTGAGCATTTATTTGTTTTGTTTTCACATAATCAATTTATGAAAATTGTCTGGGGTTTTGGTGTTGGCCGGGTGGCACTCTCTTAATCCCTGTGCTTCTTAGAACTTAGACCTAGTGCCACAGCTTGGGTCAATCTTTTTTAGGCTGTTTGGAGGTGAGCTTCAGAATTCTGATTTCTCTCTTTTGTTCTCAGTAGAAGAAGCAAAAAGAAAGACTAAAATTCTCACAGGTTATTAAAAAAAACTTGGAAGCCGACCCTGCATAAATTATAGAACTTGCAGGTTGCTGTGGTAATGAGAAACATTAGACCAACTCCTCTTTAGTGTTGGCTCCATCATGTGAATATGGGAAGGAAGTAAATAAAAGTTGACTGGAAGTTGGAGGAGGGGGTAGGTGGGAGCCACAAGGAGTGTGGGAGTTTGAAAATAGTGCCTGCATAGAGAACAGGCTGTTTTTATTTAGATTGTATATTTATTTGAGGTCGTTTGTTGGAAGCTTACTTGGGGTATAAATTGATGGACCCTATGGGAGGAAGTCTGTGCTGAAACACGGAGCACAGTCACAGGTGCAAACGTCGATTTCTTCATGTGTAAAATGAATATAATAAATACATCCATCTCCTAATATTAATGCAGGGATGAAATGATTTAATGTGTGTAAAGTCCTTAGTGCCTGGCACTGTTAAGAACTAGTATCTATTATAACTACTGTATGATGAAAGACCCATCTGCAGCCCCAGACGAACAGGATTACCACTACTCATATGCTCAATCAGGTTACCCCTCCTTCATGACAGAGTTTTTTTGATTATTTTTGTGCTGTTTATGGGTAAATTGTCCACATTAAATGAAAATGGAATCCCCCAAAGAAATTATAGATTTAACAATTGTATATTTTCCTTGAAAAGATGTTTTACCTATAGAAACAACAATAACAACAAAGAAAAAAGTCATAAGCCACACACCATAGACTATCAAATAACAATATCTGAGTTAAACTTTAAGGAGTCATCCTGACTTATTCAATCAGCTTATTTTTTCTTCTCTTTCCCCTAAACATCTGAACTTTACATTGGGCTTAAATATGAATCAACAGAAGATGAATGAAATATTAGTTTCATCTTTTCACCAAACTTTTTCATTTAACAGTATTTTCAGATAATCATTTCTAAAATTACATTTTTAAGGCAATTTTCCCACTTGTATTATGTTTTTGAAGTTCATTGTTCTTGGGAGGTGAGAGATTCCAAACGCTATAAAGCAAAATGTCACACTGCACGTTGTAGGCAAGTGTAATAAACTTGACTTTTCCTCATAGTGCATTTCAATTAGGTACTTTGGTACCTGAGGCACGAGGATTACTGCATTTCCTTTTGCCAATGAATCCTAAAACTGTTGAGTCATCTGCATATGAGTATCAATTAGTGATACAAATAAACGTATATAAAAGAGTGGTCTTTAAGAAAGCAAATTATATGGATAAATAACTTTTTCCCTTAGATTCTGGCAGTCTTATGAAAAATCCAAAATATTTAATTTTCCCCGTGTAACTTCTCTTCACCCCCATTGTGTAAATTAAATCTGCTTTATTCTGCTGCTCATGTAGGTCAGAAACAAGAAACCTATTATGAAATACTTATATTAGCAAAGTCACTAGCTGTCATCACAAAATGTTGATGCAAATGTAGGCAAACAAAACTGTCCACCCCAAAATGTATCTCTTCAGCCTTCAGGATTTTGGGGGCTGATTGCTTTTAAGAAATAAAAGATTCAGGAGGAGCTTATACCTCTTGCCCTTAACTACCTAAAAGAATTTAGATAAAGGGCTAACTCTAAAAAAAAAAGAACTACCACCATAGATAACTAAAGTATAATATGAAGTAGGTGTGGTAGACTGGGGGAAACTTAGCAAGGCCTGTTTATCAAAGTCCTCTCTGTCCCATTGCCTCTGGGCCAGCAAACATTTGTTTACCAAATATTTGCTCTTTGCATCTTCCAGTCAGTTGCCCTCCTTCCCTTTGAAATCTCCAGCCCCCACACCCTTCTCCTTCTCTCAGCCAGCATATAAACTTCAATTGCCTAACTTGTCTTTGGGATCCATATTCTTATGGAACCCTCGTAAGTCCTTAATAAGATTTGATTTTCTCTTCTTAATCTGCCTCATGTCATTTAATTCTTAGACCAGCCGGAAGAATCTAGAAGGGTAAAGTGTTTTGTTTTGTTTTTTTCTCCCCACATAAATGGGGTGTAATGGTGGTTGATAAATAATGTTTACTTATGTAGTGACAATTTTGCCTTCAGACCAAAATATGTCTAATTGCCAAAGGGAAGAATAATCTATTCGTATAAAATCAGGTCCCAAGAGAGAAAGAATCAACAGGGCCTGCAAGACTTCCCAGTGGAATGATCGCTCAATGATACTTTGGACAAAGAACATAAATTCACTAACTGATGAAAAGAAACCATATACAGGGCTTCCCTGGTGGCGCAGTGTTGAGAGTCCGCCTGCCGATGCAGGGGACACGGGTTTGTGCCCGGGTCTGGGAAGATCCCACATGCTGCGGAGCGGCTGGGCCCGTGAACCATGGCCGCTGAACCTGCGCGTCCGGAGCCTGTGCTCCGCAGTGGGAGAGGCCACAACGGTGAGAGGCCCGTGTACCGCAAAAAAGAAAAAAAAGAAAGAAACCATATAGAAACTAACTTGTAAAGCACAAAAGTCAACGAGCAAAGCAGCTTTAGTTGAAAATTTAAAAAAAAGAAAAAAAAAAGAGAGAATTTCATTTTATGATTTGCGCAAGGGATTAATAATAAAAAAAAATCTCCTTCCAAAAGATGAGGCATCTGATGTAATTCTGTATCTCAGGATTATAAGATATAATACACAATGAAAATTCATCTAAAAATTTGCTATGTACACAGGGTGATTCACAATCATGTAATATTTTGCAACCCATATAATTGCAATTTTAGAAATACTAAGCTTACAGGTCTCAAGTACTAAAATTATAGAAGATTCAGGGGCCTACTATATACCTATCTAATAAATATTAGAATAAAAACTCCTAAAGTTGCAGAAACTTTGGTAAATATACATTACTCTGCACAAATGAAAACATTAACTTAATTCTCTGGCCCAGCCAAATGACAAAAATCCTACACTCTACACATACAGAGAGACCAAAATTTTCGATGACTTGCTTTTGCCTTTAGATGTAATAACAAAAATATGTTTATCAGAAGTTCCAAACTTCCATCCACAGGTCAGAAAGGAAGACTCATGATAATTTAGGAGAGTTAGAATTACACAGCACTTCCTCAGTGTGTAAAACATGTTTAATTTTGATACAATTTGATTTTATATTTAAAACAACCTTATAAAATAACTGGGATTAACATTAGCAGCACCATTTAAATGACTGAGGGAAACGAATTTGGTTGATGTACAGTGACTTGTCCAAGGCCATGAAACCAGCATGAGTGAGAATTTCTCATGTTCAGGTTTCCATGGGGTTTTACTGTGCTAGAAACATAAATATAGATATATACGCACAGGTAATTAAATAAGATGTATGAAATTCTGACTTGAGCTGCTCTTCCTTTTTCCAAGCTTCCCTTTGGAATGTTGTTGCATTGATATACATGGGCATTTTTAAGTGCTTGATTTTTATACTAAATTAATTTCTTTTTTGTAAAGCTTTCAATGAATATTGTATGAACCTGAGGCGAAGATGCAGAATCAGTTTTTAAATTATTTTGCATAACACATTTGCACAATGTAAGTAATACTAACCAGAAGGGAAAAGAGCATTTGATAACATGGTATGCTACCTTACAGGATTTCAGCTTCTGCCTGTTCTTAGTGTCATGTACAACCAGCGAGGCCATCTTTTAAAATTTAAATGTCTCATACACATTAGCTGCGGGAACGATGAATTCTATTTTGAAAAAAGTACAGTGGGTTTCAAATGCCACTTTGAACCATTCCTTAATTGCCTATCTATGAAAAGACTCAATTGAAAAGAAAAAAAAAGGATAAATTTAAAATTGAATAGCTAGAGAATACTTAGGTATGTAGGTGATAGTGAAGATCTTTTTAAAATCTTTTAAAAAATATAAATGTGCCTAATTGTATTAAGCATGAATTTTTATGAAAAAGAAAAAAAAGCTCATCAATTTTTGGCATCGAGAGAAAAAAAAACCCACCTGGGGCCAGATTACACCTTTCTTGTACAAAATAGGAGGGTGGAGGGAGGATCTAGGAGGTAGGTTTTCCTGTCTGAGCCAGAACATCACCAATTTTTCTTTTCCTTTGCCTAAAGAATGCATGCTCTTTACTTGGATGGCTCTATGGTCATCACTGACAGAAGGAAAGGTAAGCAGCTGAATACTGTGTGGCTTGCCTAGGTCCTCACAGCTCACCTGCTTTTCCTTCACAGAACTTCCTTAACACAACTTCCATGACGGAATTCATTGTTAGTCATCTGTTTCCATTTGGGATGGACGTCTTACCACCTAGACCCAGTAAAGGAGGCACTCAAGGAACTGTTCCATGAATGCTGTGAATCAATCTAATGGATGCTTACACAACCTCTGCTTTCTACTGTTTATTTTTTTTACTGAGATGTCTGTCTAACACGTAACCCTTTTCTCCCAGTCACCATCACCACCACCGACTGCATTCTCCATGTCTTTTTCATCTTTTTATCTTGGCCCAGGGTGAACCCTCATAAATATGTTTGGAACAGCTGTAGGGAAACAAAATTCACTACCCCAAAATGTGTGTCTTTGGCATGAGGATGATTATTTTTAAAAAACAGAACACTTCAGAAGTCTTTCTCTTTACCTCTCCCTTAACTGCCTCAAAGAATTTACACAAAGGGCCTGGTCCCGGAAGAGCACTACCAACAGAGATATCTACAAGAATATGGGCTATGTGTGGTGGGGGGAACTCTGCAGCAGCTGGACACCAAAGTCATTTGTGTGTCCCATTGTCTCTGCAGGGCTCAGAAAACATACATTTATCAAACATTTGTTTTTCCATCTCTATGTGAGTTGCCTTCCTCCCCGCTCTGCAGTTCAAATCCCTACCCCCTTTCTCCTTCTCTCAGGTGGCTATATTATATGCCTCAATTGCCTAACTTGTCCGTGGGCCTCATATTCTTATGGAGTCCTTGCACATATGTAATTAAATTTGATTTTCTCTTATTATTCTGTCTCATGTCAGTTTTATTCTTAGATCAGCCAGAATAACCTAGAAAGGGTAGAGGGGAAATTTTTTCTTCCCCAACACGGCCATTCTTCACATCCTATAGATGGACTCTGTTCTTTATGGATCCTTAAACAGAATGTTTTTAAAGTCCCAATTATCCTCAAGAGTAGGGTTGAGTTTTTAAATCCTGGATTGTGTAAACACTGGTCTGAACTCAGCACTTGCTTCCTCAATACAGAGCTAGTCTTAAAATATTCCCAAGTACATCAGCACAGCCAAGAATATTGTTTAAAATCAGATCACACTCCCTACAACATGGTCTAGGGGGATCTTAGCGTCTAATTCCCATTCAGCACATTCTACATCATGGAGGCAAAACTAAGCCTGTAGTAAACTGTGCACAAAGGAGACCTAAAGAGGTGATTATTTCATTTTATGCACTATCTCAATTACTATCTTTCCCAGTCAGGGGGACAGTTTTCTGACATGAAAATGGCCATGTCTTTATCTCCCATGACTTATAAACATGTTGGACCATAATGCTGGATTGCATCAACTGCGATTCAGGGGAAAACTCATTCTTTACCAGCTTGGTGGTTTAGCCTCACAGTCAGTAAGACTGTCACAAGTAAGCAATATCCTTTGGGGGCGGGGGGCGGGGAGAGGGTGGGAGTCTTTTCACCTTCACTTAATTCCACCCGTCACTTACTCTGGGGAGAATGACCCTGAAGCTGCTTGAAGCTGGAAAGGTATTTGGAACAATAACCATGCCTGAGATTTGGACATTTGGTTACACACATCAAGGTCAGTATTTAGTATTCTTAATAGCTCTAGTTATTGGATTCCTACTGTGTGCCACTGATAATCTATACGTAATAGCTGTTTACATTTAATCCTTTAAAAGCAAGCCTAAAGGAGAACATCATAAAGACTAGAAAAGTTCAGTACATTTCTGGAGCCCACACAGATAGAAAATGCCAGTGTTGAAACAGCAGGGATTAGAATCTATGTCTAAGTTACTCCAAAGCTCGTATCTCCCTACTTCACACCAATGCCTCACCCCCAAGGCAATGATTTTACACATGCACCCCCTACCCACCACCACCACCATGACTGGTTTAATAAGGGTGGATAACTATCACTGCTACTTAATTCCAAAAAGCCAGGACTCTGTTTTGCTTTGTGGATCCTTATCAGGGAAAGAATGTTGTCAGGAGGATTGGAAGGAACTATGGGTGGGAAGCGCCTGCAGGTGGCGGCTGGTAAGTGGTAGAGTACTGACAGTCCATAATGTAAGAGTCACTCGTATTTCTTGAGCACTGTGTGTCTGACGCCAATAAAAATGCCTTTTATGCACTATCTCAGTTAATTTGTAATACAAATCTGAGGTCAATTTAGCCATTCACTCATTCCTTAATTGAACAAATATTTATTGAGTGACTAGTATGTTCCTGGCACTCTAAGTGTTGGGAAAACAGGAGTGAACAAGGTAGAGAGGGTTCTTGCTTTCTTTCTACATGGGGGAGGCAGAAAATAAACAAGTAAACAAATAGGTAAACCAGATAATTTAAGATAGTGATATATGCTCTGGGAGAAATTAAATAAGGTGATGCGCTAGACAGTCCATGTGAGGGAACTGTTTAGGTGGATGGTCTGAGTAAGGTGTGGTGACATCTGAGCTCAAGTCTGAAAGTTATAAGGAGCCAACCACAGAAAGAAGAGAGAAGAGGGTTCCTGGCACAGAGCCATAAGGGGAGTATAATTTTAATGTGTTAGAAAACAGGCGGAAAGCCAGTGCAGTTGAAGCTGGGTCAGGGAGGGGACCAGGGACAAATCATTCTATAGCCTTACAGACCTGGATGGGGATTTAGTTTATTCTGAGTAAATGGGAAATCAAGAGAAAGTCCTGTGCAGGTGAGTGTCATTAAATAAGTGAAATTATTTACCATTTCAAAAAAATCATTCTAGCTGTTCAATAGTTCCCCGTGCTGAGGAAAAGGAGGGCTGCAAAAATGAGAGCTGGGTAGAGGAGGGAATCCAAAAGAATGATTTCCATGAGAGGATGACGACGTGTTTGAGGGCAATACCTTGGAAGTAAATCCTATTGCTAGACCCACTTTATAAGAGGAAACTGAGACTTTAGAGTGATTTTCCCAAAGTTCCACAGCTATGAGGGTGGGGAACCCTGATCAGAACCTCATCAGTCTGACTCCAGAACCTTGGCTCTTACGTAAACTACATTGTCTCCCATAGTCGAGCATGGAGAGAACCATTTCTACTTCTTGGACTCCCTCTTTTGCTGAGAATACCATCAAACCAGAAAAGGAGAATGTGGCCATAGCATTAGTCTTTGCATCTTCCAGGTGACAGGAGTTAACAGTGCTATTAGAACATTATTCCCATTTATCGGTTAATAAGTCAACCTAAAACAATTGCAAATGCGCAGAAATTGCTTCTCTGATTTACTCCGCTTTTACAGAAGGTTCTCTTTGTCAGAGACAAAGGGTAGCCTGATCTTTTAGGTCAGGAAACACATTTGATCTTTAGATACACCAGCCACTATGATGGCTACAATGTGGGGTACTGTCCATGTGCTACCAGCACAACATAGGGAAGCTGAATAAAGCAGACTCTAAGAAGTCTTAAGTGTATAGAGACAAAAATAGAGTCTAAAAAAGCACCTCTTACCGCATGACCCAGCTCTCATCATTCACACAGATGAAGGCTCATAACCTCCAGATTCATATTCGTCATTTCCTGTGCAGTGGCCCTTCAACTTCCCAGTCTCTAGGTCTTCTGGGTCACACCTTCTTAAACCTCACTATCCAGAGCTCACTGCACACGCTACTGACCTCTACGGTTCTCTTAACCAATCTCTCTATCATTCTCCTAACTGAATGACTCTTTTCTGCAAATATAGTGCTTTCTCTAACCCTCCAAGAAACACTTAATGCTGGCCATTAATTCCCGTTTCCTGTATAATCATTTCAAAGACACTCACCCTTAGGGTTTTCCATAGTTTATTATCTCTTCTTTTTTTTTTTTTTTTTTTGCGTTACACGGGCCTCTCACTGTTGTGGCCTCTCCCGTCGCGGAGCACAGTCTCCGGACGCGCAGGCTCAGTGGCCATGGCTCACGGGCCTAGCCACTCCGCGGCATGTGGGATCTTCCCAGACCGGGGCACGAACCCGTGTCCCCTGCATCGGCAGGCGGACTCGCAACCACTGCGCCACCAGGGAAGCCCTATCTCTTCTTTTGAAGCCAGAAAAGTTTAGTTTGCTTTAAGACAACAGTTCTCTCTCTTGAATATTAATGAAGAAGCTCAAGTTTGAAACACATTAGGGTAAGTGTCATAAAAAGTGATCAAGGATGCCTAAGGATCCCTAACTGTATTGCAATACATTGTCTGAACCAGGAAATATCTGATGAGTGCCTACTGTGTGTTAATCGCAGTGCAGTATAAGAAATGAATAATAATTCCTTCCCTAATATTTAAAATTTCATTTAGGGTTAAGAATTAGGAACAATATTTTAATTAGCAATTAAATGCATGGTACAGTAAGTGTCAAGTGAAGGGTATACACTATTGCTGAAATCATCAAGGAGAATTCTTGATGGGGATGAGACCAGATTGTGACTGTCAAAGTGAGTAGGGAATAGGCGGGCACTGCTAAATGCTCCCTGGATCCAATAGCTCCCTTTTCCTTTAGAAAGAAAATTCCTAGTTAGAGACCTACTTTCCCTTAAAAGCTAGGTCACATAATTATATTTTGGTTACTGAGAAGAGGTACGCACAACTTTCAACTTGAGCTTTATTTATTTATTTTTATTTATTTGACCTCAGTTCCCTGCCCAGAAACTGAACCCAGGCCACAGCAGTGAAAGCCCAGAATCCTAACCACTAGGCCACCAGGGAACTCTCACCAGGCTGAGCTTTAAAAGGATATTATTTGTCCACCACTTCCTCTCTTTCTCCATCCGATAGGATGGAATGTGGATCTGGTGCTGATAAGCTGGTTTGACTGGGCAGAAAAGACAATACCTCTAGGAGGTAGTGGGGTATCAGATGGGGGTAACCCTGGTCCCTGAATGAATGATCTCACAGAACTGCAACTTCCTGAACCACTCTCCCATCTCCAGATTGCTACAGGAGAGATAAATACAACTTCTGTATTGTTAGAGTGCATTGGTATACCTCTGGTTTATCTTCACTCTGGTTGCACCATAAGTGATAAAGGGATGAGGCACTCAGCTAACACTCCCTGGTTTGTATTTAGATAAGGAAAGAGTAAGGAGTTAGTGAAATGATTAATTCATTAATTCAAGCTGAAATACAAACTCAATACCACAAGAAACTAGTAAATAGGACAAAATGAATTGGCCAGGGGATCTATATAGACTTCTGGCTTGGAAGAAGAAAAAGTAAGAGAGAGAACAAAGAAGTGGAGGAAGTGGAGAGAAGAAAAGAACAGGGGGAGGAGGTGGTGGTAGTAACAGAGAATTACTGAGGAGACCACTGTGTGCAACTTATTCTATTTATAGTCTGAATTTGCAGAGGGGAAGTTACTAGATTTTGGACAAAACAGTAAATGATAAAATCATTCTTACCTGGTAGTTCTCTAAGGTACTTCTACCATCAGACTCAACAATGGAGTGTGTTCAAGTTCTAGGTAGATAGGACTTCTTTCAAGCAGAAGTACCTCATTCCTGCTTGATTTAGGCAGTGGAATAACGGTTCAGAGTTCAGGGGAAATGATGGAAGATGCAATTACAAAGAGGTTCAGATGTCAAGAAAGAGACGTGGGTCTCTACAAAAAATGAGACACTCTGGAACAGTTTCTTGGTTTAGGACTGGCAGAATCAGAGCAATTTCTTAGAGTGCTTTACTAACCTAACAAGTCTTTGTTGAAGTTTTACTACATGACCATCATTTTGAGATTAAGCTGATTGTGGTCATACAGAATAGATAGAGAATTTTCCAATGAAATCATCCTCGTGTCAGAAGACAGTGAATGGGCTTCCTGAATAATTTTAAAAAAATGTGAAGCCCTGGTAATTAAAAATTAAAATTAAGAAATGCTTAAAAGTTGTCATGTGTATTTTAACCTAAAAATATGGTTTTCAGTAACTTATGAATTAATACAACTGATGCTCCAAGATGTGGCACATCTACAATGGCTTCCAGCCCCTGCATGGCACTCTCCTGTGCCTTGGGTCATGGTGAAGGCAGTTTCTCTGTTGGGGGCAAGTGTGAAGTGCAGCCAAAACTTTGGTTGGGGAATATGTGGAATCTACAAGGAAAGCATGCAGAGACCACTTTGTCTCTGTGTCTCTCAGTCTCATTTTCACATTATTTATTCTATGTGCCTTTGTTATGGTCTCCACAACTGTCAAGTCATCAAATACCTTGAAAAGAAAAAGGCAGGCCACTGCTCCTGCTGTTTTTCTAGCTATGTCAGTTATCCCAGTAGGTCAATTAGACAAAGAGACATTTGGGTTGAAGTGTTTTCTCAACATTCAAGTCTACCCAGAACCTGGGAATATGACCTTATTTGAAAATAGGATCTTTGAAGATGTACCAACGATGAGATCCTACTGGATTAGGGTGGACCCTACATCCAATGACTGATGTATAAGAGAGCAGAGGACATGCAGAGAGAGACACAGAGGAGACAGACCCTCAGAGAAGAAGATGATGTAAGGACAGAGGTAGCGACTGGAGTGATGCATCTATTGAATACAAGCCAAGGAATACCAAGGACTGCTGGGAGCTACCAGAAGAAAGGAAAAGCAAGGAAGGATTCTTGCCTAGAGCCTTCAGAGAGAATACGGCCCTGCTGACAGTTTAATTATAGACTGCTAGTCTCCAGAACAGTGAGAGAATATATTTCTGTTGTTTTAAGCCACCCAGTTTGTGACAATTGGTTAATTTGTTAAGAGCTATGCTATTAGTGGGTTATTTTAGCTTTATTTTAAACCAATCTTAAAGACCAATGTCTTTAAGTGGGCTCAGGCAGATGCCATTAAAAAAATTAAGGCACTCAAAGATGTTAAAAAATAAAGAAATGACAGAATATTTCAAAAAGTAGTGTTTTTTGAATATTTCATTTAACAGACTAAGTATATTTGTATCTAACAATGTATATGTATTTGTAAAACTGCATTTAAAAATAACAATACTCCTAAATATGAAGTTCTAAAGAATATTGGCTGCAGGTTAAATAATCCTCTGGCGGTGGGCCTCTAGTTCCATCTACTCTCATTCCCCATGGACCTGTCAAAGGCCTTTCTCTCTAAGTCAAGGTCAGAATCAAAGTGTGGTCGCTCTTTGTGCTCACTTCTCTCCTTATTAGAACCATGCTCCCAGTTGAGACTGGATAAGAAAGAGGAAACTTGGCTACTATTTATATGTATAGAGCTAGCTCATTTTTCTAGGTCACCGTACAGAACTGGAACCTTAGTTGGCAAGTAGAGGTCAAGCCAAAGTGACCTTGAACAGAATTTTTTTTTTTTTTTTTTTTAATGACTCAACTTGATCAAACACCAAAAATCTGTTTTGGTGCCCAAAAGGGACAGCGATGTTTTCCCAGGATGAAAATGTGTTTTTAGCCAACAGCCGAATGGGGACCTGCATTAGCAGATAACGTACTAATCGTTTTAACTCTAGGACAGCTGTTCTTGTCAAAGACATATTCCTAAATACACAGAGTTCAGTGGTGGACTCACAGTCTATTCCTATGAGGAAACCAATCACAAGAGATCATTCAGGAAAACTGGCAGTGTCTGGTGGAGGGAGCTCCAGGCCTCTGCCTACCTGCGAAGTGAATCATTTGTTATCCCCTGAGAAGGTAGAATCTTCAGCTCAGGGCAGGGGTCAATAGCAGCACCGTGTGATGGTGGCACACGTTTGTGGCTCTATGCACTCTCTACACCTGGACTATGAATAAAAAGACAGAGCTACCTCAGCATTATCATTCCCTTGACCTTCATGAATGGAGAGTCCCAGCAGGGGAAAAAAAACAGCAGGGGAAGAAAAGGGAAAATTAAAATGTTAAAAAACTATATTTCAGCTCGTTTGTGACCTTTTAAAAAAAATTAGACTTGAGAATATTAGGCTGAAGTGGATACAACAAAGTCTGTAAAGTCATGGATTTTTTTTTTTTCTTTTTTCTGAATGGCTTTCTACCAAAATCTTAAATAATAAGCAGACCCTGCATGTTTCTCGCTGGCTGACAGCCAGAGAAAATTCAGAATTTCGATCAGTGCCTAACTCTTGAAAGAAATTTGCCTTGAATTTCAGAGCATTCCTCTCTCCTATAAGCTATTTGCAGGGGGTGTCAAAGAGTCAGTTCCTATTAATAAGAAATGCAAAATGCTGCAGATCGAAAGTTATGCAATGATATTCTTCTCCCTTAAACTTCCGTGTTAGTTGGTTTGCTAAGTGAATTCAGCATGACAAGCAAACATTTAAAGCCACCAGTGTTATCATAAGAATACTTCAAGAAAATCTGTGTTAGAAATCATGGCAAGTGTCAATACATTCCAACAACCTAGAGCATTCAAATTTAAAACCCCAAATCCAATTGCTGTTAGAGCCATGTGCCGAAGCCGGAAAACAGACTGCTGCCTGTACAGGATGAAAGGATTTTACTGTCCCTTAGAAAAGGAGTCCTTAGGTTTCCTAGGTATCTTCATCCTTGACAACAAACAAACAAGCAAACAAATCCACCCAGGATTTTATAGCAATTAAGTATCCACCTGCTCTAAACAAAATGATCTTTCTACTTGGTGTAGTGGGAGAGGGTCAATATAGCTTTTTTTTTTTTTAATTTTTTCACTTTCTTTCACATCTTTTGGTAATCAACTTTTTTTTTTTAACATCTTTATTGGAGTATAATTGCTTTACAATGGTGTGTTAGTTTCTGCTTTATAACAAAGTGAATCAGCTATACGTATACATATCCCCTATGGGGGGATATATGGGATATCCCCATATCTCCTCCCTCTTGCGTCTCCCTCCCCCCTCCCTATTGGGTAATCAACGTTCGACTCATGCTGCTTCCTTTAATTCTCAAACATTTTATTATCTCTCTTTACTGTCTAAAGAGTATTTTATGAGGTTGCTGGTATTTTTAAATGGCCATTTAATTTCTATCTTTTTTATAGACTGGATAATCACAAACAAATCTATTTAACCTCTAGGCTTAAACTCAGGGTAAGGGTAATTTTAAAATAATATTTTTGGATGCTGTTCTGACCACACATAAGAAACACCATTAAAGGTCAGTCAGAATTAATATGGAGATTAGCAAGTGTCAGAAGTTATTTTGTGGAAGCTGCAGAATATGTTTGCAATCTGATTTTGTGGCATATCTAGTACAAATGAGAAAGAACCTCAGTGGTTTTTGCAGAATCCCATTTTCTTAATAGGAAATTGATGAATGACAGCATCTGGCAAGAAGAAAAAAGCATATGGTCTAACTAACTGTTTCTAAAGAGGTTAAAAATGGCTTTGGAATTTCTCTGGTTGCCGTTATGATTGACAGACCATCAAATAAATCATTCACTTCTCTTTTCCCCTCCATCGGTCCCATGTACTGACAAAGGCACAGGGGGAAATTGGCAGTGTGGTGCATGAGAAATTAGACATGCAATGCCCATTAACATAAATGGATTTTTTTGCACCTAATTCCCTACTCACCATGCAAAAATCTACCCGCAGGACATATAGTATGCATGTTTTCTTGTTCTTTCTATTTATAATTTTTAATTATTAATTTCATATATAATTGGTTTCTTTACAGAATGAAATGCCTAGTAGGTTATCTAAAACACTGTTTCGGAGTCTTGGGGCTTGATGCTGCAAAAAGATGGGCTGATACCAAAGGATGTTATGGTATGTAAGACAAACAATGAAAATTAGGCTGAGAGGTCTTGAATGAAGTTAGGCTAATTAAATAACTCTCAGTGTTTAAATTCTTGCTACCTTCTCCAGAGTATACTGCCAATCATGTCATCTTGGGGGATTGCTCTGCTTTGCCCTCACCTCCAGGCTCACTTAATACATGTAATCCTCAAATAATTTATCAAATATTTTCACTATAAAAATGAAAACTGTTTTGGTGTTTTCAACTCACTTCATTTCTCTCTCTTTTCCTTTTTCCAAGTCAGTTTAAATACTCCTAAGAGAATCGTGAGTTCTGAAAGGAGGAAGCTTGTCTAGTCTAATCATTACATGTTCTAGAATTCCTCCACCCCCTTTCCTCATTTACTCAGTTTTGGCCCAGGTTTTGCTTCTGCACCTCCAGTACCCAGGGACTTATCATTTTGTCATGGGACAGTTCCATCATGGTGGCTGACCTCCAAGACGGCTCCCAATGATCCTCGCCTCTTGGTATGTGTGTTCTTGCCTAGTAGTCTCCACCTCCTGGCACTGAATAAGGCTTACCTAATAACATACAGGATACTGTGGAAGTGATGAGATTTGACTTCTGAGGCTGAGTCATAAAAGATACTACAGTTTCTGACTTGCTATCTCTTGGATCAATAGCTCTTTGGAAAGCCAGCTTCCAAGACATGAGAACACTCAAACAGCTCTGAGGAGAGGCCCACATGTGGGGAAGCACCTGTGAAGAGATACTGAAGCCTCCTGTCAACAACCAGTAGCCACTCGCCAGTCATGTAAGCTGACAGCTTTGGGGGTTGGTCATCCATCCTTGCTTAAGCCCTCAGATGACTACAACCTTGGCCAACAACTTGACTACAATTTTGTGAGATTTCAAGCCAGAACTACCCAGCTAAGCTACTCCCAACTCCCCGACCCACAGAAATTGTTGATAACAAATGTTTATTATTGTTTTAAGCTATTAAGTTTGAGATCATTTTTATAGAGAATATGTATTAATAGATGGCTGACACAGATTGCACTTTGTTATTCCTCACTCACCCACTGAAGACTTAAGAAATCGATGAAATTCCCTTTTCATATGATGGCAAATTCTAGATGATAGTAAATCTTTCTGTTTCTTGTCAGGTAAAACATTCTCAATCCCTTCAGGCCTTTGGTCTTCTGCTCTGTTTTCTCAATCTAGAACTTCTTTCTGGGTTATCCCACCCACAAGCCTCCAGCCTTTATTATACTGAGGTCCCTTACACTGTACACAGGTATTTCTGACTGCGTCTTGCTCAGATCTTTCTAATGGCCTAAAAGTACCTCAAACTCACAGGATCAGAATTAAACACCTTATTTATCATCTGCATCCAAATCTTCTCTCTAAAGGGCTTGGTATATCTTGCCTAAGTACACTGCTGGCCACTCAAATTTCCAAAGCATAAATGCAACATATCTTACGCTCCTCTTATAACACAGAATTCTGAACACATCATTCCCTTGATTAAGGTTCCTTTGGAACTCTCTACTGCCTTCAGGATAGAATTAATCTAAAAGCATAAGCGATCAAAGACTTTATAATCTGGTCAGTACCTACTTTTCTAGCCTTTCCTATCACTTTCCATAACTCAGTCGAAATGAACTATCTACTAGCTGTTTCTCATTCTAGGGCCTTTGCACATACTTTTCTCTATGCTTTGACTGGCTTTTTCTCACACTAACTCCCTACGCCCCGGACATTTCTACCATCTAAAAGAGAAGGTATGTTGACTCTAAAACCTTCCTTAAAGTCAAGCCTTCCCTGCTTCTCTCTGCCTTGCATCATTTCCTCTGTATAACTCTTTAGACATCTTATCATGTTTTATATTGTGTTTGTTCATGCAGGTATACTCTACCAATCTCTGGTTTTCTAGAGAATGCCTGTCTTATTACTATTTCAATTTATTTAAATATTAATGCAGCTATTTAGAAGTATGTATTGAGTAATTTTTTTATTGTATGTCAGTGACTATTGTAGACGCTGGGATACAGCAGTTAACAAGACAGACAAAATTCCTGTCCTCAAGAAGCATACATCTTAGTGAAAGACATAGAGAGCAAACAAGTATACTTGCAAATATATAGAATATCAGATGGTAAGAAGGAGAATAAAGCAGGATGATGACTTTAGGACAATAAAATAAAACAGGATAATGAGTTTAGGGAGTATGCATGTTAGTGCAGGTGGGATGTTGGAATGCTATATATGGTGAACAGGGAAGGCCTCTGTAATAAAGTGACTTTTCAAGGAAAAGAGAGGACCAAGCTCTTTGATATCTGGGGCAAAAGTATCCTAAGCAGAGGAAAGAAGTATGAGAGCCCTAAGGCTGGAGAATACTTGAAGTGCTCAAGGAATTGCCAGGAGCCCTTGTATGGCTGGGGCAGAGCGGGAGAGAGGCAAGAAAGAACAGAAGGTCAGAGAGGCATCATGGCTAGGGCCCTGTAGCCATGGTATGACATCTGACATTTAAGCTGTGTAAGGTGAAAGTTAAAAGAAAGTTTTGCACAGAGAAGTGTGAAAAATAGTGTAGGGGCATGGGTGAAGTCTTACCACTTTCAATAGGTTTCCTAAGTAACTGACCCATCAAGGTGCTCATAAATATCAATTAAATAATTATTAAGGCCACTGGGCCAATCTAAACTTCTTTTCTATGGGCATGAGATAAGTTTAGCATAGTATACAGATGGCTTTTAAAATTTTGGTTTCTTATATTGCTAATTTTTAAAATATTTTTTAAAGTTGTTGTAAAACAAATACTTGACTGACAAAGATGGGGTCGCATTGTATGTATTGCTCTCTGATACTCCTTCTCAGTATGTAGTGTTTACAGAGAGGATTCTAGAGAATGGATATCCCATAAACTAGTGAATTACCCTCTAATCTATTAAGATTGTATATGCTTCTATCCTTTTGTGTTTTTTTTTTTTTTTCTGTAAGCTGCATGTTCACATCCATTGCCTAATTTTTCTATTGGTTTGTCTTTTTCTAACTGGAGCTAATTTATGAATTTAGATATTAATCTTTTGTCTACCAAATATTTTACAAATACGTTCAGTGTGTTTCTCACCTTGTAATGTTCTTTATACTGTACTCCATCATATGTAAGTTTAGAAATCTATATAATCAGAGTGACATCAGTAAAAATAGCAGTGCAGGAAGCTCCATCCCTCCAGAGAAAGACCAAAAAAATCAAGCCAAAAGTTTCTGTTAGGAACTCAACTTAGATCTCTGTAAAGAATTCAAAAGTGTACAACAACCAAGTGAATCCCTAATCAAGAAAATGGCAAATAAAAATTGGTAGAAAAGTTTGGTGGCATTTTTATTGGGTCTTGCCTTACCTCCTTCTCTGGCTCGGTGGTGGTATTACAGATGGCAGCCAATATTCCCAGTGTGGAACCCTGTCTCTGATTCCAGGAGAAGCAGAGCAGACCATATACACAAAGAATTGCGTTTGTTGCAGATGTCTGGAGACTGCTTGAAGGACTGGTACAAGCAGCTTGATTTTGTGTCACCTAAATCAAAACTCACTCAGGGCAGCAGAGCAGCAATCTTCGAAAATTTGTAAGGCAAATGAAACAACCCACAGCCACCTGAATGAAGCAAAAGACTGACTGAGCTATACGACAGAGCACTGAAAACCTGGGAGGAAAATCTGGGAAGAGAGGGTGTTTTTGAGAAATTACAGTATTTGATAGCCTCCTGTGTATACTTTGGAATTTAAAAAGCCATTCACATCCACTGGATAGGATATATGCTCAGAAAAGACCTGAGAAGACCCTAAACTTTCACCTCTACTGAATATCTGGACTCAACACAAGCTGGAAGGGAAGGTCATGACAGAGTTGTCCATGGCATGGCTAAACATTAAAGGAGTGCCCCAGCACAGATACACAACCTACAAAGACTAGGAAACTTTTCCCTGTCTTTTTATTCTCTCCCTCTCTTTCTCTCACTCAACTTCTGCCCTCCAAGTACATAGGTCAAAACCTACCTGGCTACGAGCAAAAGGAATGCAGATTTCATATAAAGAATACAGTTTTTACAAAATGTGTTATAGATTATAGACAAGGGATACTTACTTAACAAAATATTTTAGAAAAGTCATTAAACTAAAAGATACAGCCTAGAGCTGTAAAAAACACAAAAACAAAAACAAATGGTGAGGATGGGGAAGAATGTGATTTCCAGAGTTACTACATTATAATATTCACAATGCTCAGTTTTCAGCAAAAAAAGAAAAAGAAAAAGAAAACAGGAGAATAAAGTATGAACAAACAGAGAATACCAATAAAGAGATTAAAAATTATAAAATGGAACTAAATAGAAATTCTGAAAACCAAAATAATCAAAATGAAAAAAATCACTACAGGGTTTCAAATAGCAGATTTGATCAGGCCAAATACAGAATCTGCAAAGCTGAAGGTAGGTCAATTGAAGTTATCCAGTCCAAGGAGCAGAAAGATAAATGAAAGAACAAAAATGAACAAAGCCTAAGAGACCTATGAGACACTATTAAGAAAACTACAGTATACTTAAAATGGGAATCCCAGAAGGAGAGGAAAAAGAGAAAGAGATAGAAAGACTGAAAGAATAATGGACCCAAACCCCCCAAATTAGAGAAGAGCACAAATCTACGCATTCAAGAAGCTCAATGAGCTCCAAGAAGGATAAATGCAGAGATCCATATGGACACACATTATAGTCAATTTGTTGAAAGCCAAGGCCAAAAAAAAAAAAAAAAAAAAAGATCTTGAAAGCAGTAAGAGAGAAGCAGCTCATCATGTACAAGGTATCCTCAATAAAATTAATAGCAGATTTCTCATCAGAAGCCATGGAGGCCAGAGGGAATACAATATTTTTTTAATGAAAAAAACAAAATAATAACTGTTAGCCAAAAATACTATATCCAGTAAAACTATCTTTCAAAGAAAGAAGAAGAAATGAAAACACTCCCAGGTAAACAAAAGTTGAAAGAGTATCATTGGTAGTAAACCTGCCCTACAAGAAATGCTAAAATGAATCCTTCAGGCTGAAATGAAAGGACACTAGACAGTAACTCAAAGCCATAAGAAATAAAGAACTCTGAAAAAGGTAACTACATAGAAGCTAAACTTCCTAGAAAAATGGCTAGACTAGATGATCATAAAGATATTTAACATATTATGATTCTAATAATTCCTCATTCTCCCCAAGTAAGTCCATGTACCCTGTGACAGAGAGAATCAATTTCATTATGTTGTTTATCCAGGTAAGTATAAAAAGAGGGAACGTCTATGTTTTACACCCAAGAATTAGCTACTTTTTTAATTCCTTATTACTGTGCATATAATTATATTTGAACAAATAGGATAAATATAAAAGTAGTCTCTGTATGAGATGGCTGAATAATTCAATATAATGAATTCAGTGTAAGCACTGTAAATGTACACTTTGTTAAAATTATAAATCATATAATGGAAAATATATAGCTAAATTTATTAGTTTTTCTTTAATAGTCTCTATATTTTGCATAAGGTAGTCTTTCTTACACCAAAATTGTATAAATATTATCCCAATTTTTCTTCTAGTATGTTCATAGTTTCCTATGTTTAGATTTCATAAGGAGTTTGGTTTTATATCTTGTGAATGAGCAACTGAACATTTTTTCCAAAACACAGCTATTTAACCAACGCTATTTATTGAAGAACTCACCATTCCCTTTTCTTGCAAGTTGAAGTGATTTAAAATGTTACACTGATTATATGGTAGATTTTCAAAATTATACATGTCTAACTCTCTAGTCTGCCATTGTTAACTATTGTCTGTTATCATGCCAGGTCAGAGATGTTTTAATTATGACCGTTTTTACAGTATGTTTTCCTATCTTAATACCAAGTTTCCCCATTTTCTTCTTGGTTGTTTTCAATTCTTGAACATTTTTTTTTTTTTGGATAAATTCTAAAATCATCTTCTCAAGTTCCACTTACATACTGATAGAGTTGGGATATAGATTGAGACTACTGAATTTATAGATTCATATTAATACTGACTCTTCATATCCAGAGATATAATGCCCTTTCATTTATTTAAAGTGTAGTAGTACAGAATGCAAGCTGTCTTTTTATTCCTATATGATTTGGGGATATTTACTTAACCACTCTGTGGGGTGAGGATTCAACAATTTAATCCATATAAATCTTTGAGAAAAATGGATAGCACATTGCAAACACCCTGTTAAAGTCCTTTTAAATTTTCCTTTACAATAAAGATATGTAATATTTGTTTAAAGAAAATAAAACAGGGGGGGGAAAAGTCAAGCTAGTGACCAATTAGTTCCGCCAGTAAGCACCTAAATGTCAACTTGTGGAATGGTGCTGACAGGTGCCCTGTTTTCTAGGCTTTGGTTGCATGTGATGTAGGAGCAACAGGTGTGCTCATACATCAGCTAGGTCTGCATTTGAGCTGCATTCCAGCTACGGGTCTTCATTAAGTCAACTAACCCCCTTTCTAATAATATCTACCTTTCAAGGTTTACTAGATTTAAAAATATCAAAGCATAATAATTAAATAGATGAAGAACTTAGCATATGCTCGACACTTTAGACATTATCATTTATTATCCCAACAACCCAAACTGTTAATATCCCCATTTTACAATTTTACTGAGGCACAGAGAGGTTAGGAGACCATCTTTAGATTACAAAACTAGCCATTACTCTCAACCACCATGCTATGAAGCTTTTCATTTTTCCACAGAAACAAGTGCTTAACAAGTGACAGATCTTTGTTTCTGTTTGTTTTTATTGTTATTTTTTTTATTATTGGGGTATGACCTCAAACCTGAGAGAAACAAAACACATACCGAAGAGTAAAAAACCTGAATGAAGGGGAACCCTGTTTTCTGTCTCTGGCCATGTACGTACACACCAGAGTGCTGTGTCCTTTTGACTGATTTCCTGGCTAAGAAACCAGTAACTGGGTAAATGCACAAGGTGGGTAATTGTTAACTCAGTGGACTTTTGAACTCTGGTGCTGTGATCTCTGTCTTTAAGACACATTTATGACTATAGCCAGTAGATACCAGTACCTTTAGTCTATGACAGTATCCATTAATGAGTCTGAAAAACTCCATTGAAAACAATAATCCAACTCTACAATATAGGTCTGTTACATAGTTGGATATTTTTAGTTTTCTGTTGCCATAGTAGCTATATGTGGAACCAAGGATATGAACTGAGATATTAGTGCTATGATCTACCATAAATGTAAGATCTGATTACACTTAGCATTATATCAACTTTCAAGATTACTAGTTTTGCTAGTGGTCTTAGAATTACACTCATTAAAAATAAAGCAACACAATTCGTCATATTGACCTCTAACAGTACATAATTTATTCCTCATGAAAAAGCACCAGATTGACACCTGATAATGGTGAAGTCATTGTCTTTACGTAATAGAGCAAGGCTATGGATGCTTAATGCCAAGTATGCCAATGAAATCAGAGAAATTCATTCAATTATCTGAATGTCAGAATGTCAGGTCAACAAAATCTTAAGACATGCAATAAATGTTTACCATTTTGTCTTGATACATGCACATCATTTAGACATGTATCTGAGACTAGGAACTGTTTAAAATGAAATCCAAAACCTTTAAATGACTCTGAAAATACTGCTCAATTTGATTCTAATTTGGACTAAGGGCAATTTTATTAGAGGCTATGCTTACAGACACACTCAAATTTGGGAATGTAGAGTTGAAATCACTCAAAACTTGGTGACTGAAATATTTTAAATCTTAAAAGAAAAATAAAGCAACCCCTAAGAAGTAAAGAAAAAAAGATCTTCCACTAAGATATACATTATACAAAATAAGGGTAATCACTCATAGTATTTCTGGCCTGAAAAGTGAAGCACAGTTGAACACTAATAGACCCCTTTTACATATAAACTTGGGATTTCTGGTCTGAAAAATCAAAGCTTCAGAAAATGTAAATCTGTTTTTTAAAAATATAACATAAGGGTCTTTTGTTTGAAATAACACTCTCTTTCTAAAAGCTAAGAGAATTGGACTGATATATTATGCCTTACCGACTTTAAATACCAGAGGCAAATTCTAAAGTTTTTCTTTTGTCTGAAAGATTATGTGCTTATAAAGTATATATATATAATCTTAGGCAACTATAAACCAAAGTGACTAGAATGGAATACTCTATTCCAGATAAAACAGTTTGCATTTGTTCGATCATGTCATTAATTTATAATATTTTAAGTATTTTCTATTCATTTCTTAATGTACCTGGCATCTTATTTCTGGCTTTAACTGCTGACATGGACTGGGCATCAAGTGCAAAGAGCTCTCTCTAGACAGAATGACTCCTAAATATTTTTCCTCAAAGGAGCTATCAAAATCAGAGCCTATCAGAGAAGAGAAGGGTTTTGAGACTATTTTGGCCAATATCCATTATTTTTTCACATTATTCTAGGTTATATTTCACGTACTATCCAATTCCCTAAAGTGCTTACATCCACTTGGAATTTTCCCAGAATTCCAAGTTTCTATCAACCAAAATAATTTGGTAGAGTACGCCAACATCACTTGTTAGCTTTCCTTGGCCTCTTTCAAGAAAGCAATGACTAATGAAAAGAAAACTACTTCCTAGCTCCTCACTCTGTCCCATGCCTGACTCCTCCCCCAGTTCTCCAGGACTTATTCAATCCAAATAATTGTATTTTTTAATATTTGGAGAAAATATCAGAAATTTCTTTATGCTTGAGAACTAACCTAACTAGCCACTGCTCATCTATACCTTTGAAAATTTCACACAGATTACAGACACATTTGAAGGCATGAGCCTTCAAAAGCATATTGAGAGAGATTCATGGTTCATTTTATCTTTTTTTCCCCAAAATGTGAGTCTGATAATCATTCACAGCAGCTAGTATGCATTATTTTTCATCAAATATCACCATATGTAGAGGTTAAGTGTATAGATTTTAGATCATCAGAAAGCTTCTCTTTGAATCCTGAATCTGCCACCTGTTTGGACAAATTATTTAACTTCCCTAAGCCTCAATTTTCTTATTTGCAAAGGAAAAATACCAGCCTATAAGGTTGTTAGGAAAATTAAATGACATAACCTATGGACAGAATTTAACATCTGGAACATAGCTATAAATGTTAGTTACTACTCTTATCATTTCCAAAAATGTCAAGCAAAAATCTCACTAATGTCAATATATGAAAAACTAGATGAATGCGTACACTTGCTCTATAGTTTAGACTTAATATCACCTCAAACTACATAGTTTGGGTCACATGAGGAACGTGAGAATGTTGTTTCCTTGAAAGCAGGGACAACAGCTCATTGATGTCTACTTCTATCCTTACAGCCCACCACAGCAGGCTATATACAGTCCCAGATAAAAATCTCACTTGACATGATACTTTCTCTTTACATATGGAATAAATTCTAAGCTCTTAAATACAGCATTCAAGGCCCTCATTGCTAAGACTGGAAAGCATATGATGCTTGCTTCAGCAGCATCTCAGGTCAACTTCCCAGTTGTATAGCAGCCTGGACATTTGGCAGGTTTGCCTCCACCCCCAACTCCGGACGAGGCCTTTGTTGGCCAGTGTCATTCTACCTCCCTCAACACAGCTTTGGCTTAAGGATGGGAGTGGCAATCAGGCCAATAAGAATGGAATTCCCAAGCTACCCTGCTAGTTTCAGGGATGACTGTGTGATACAAGTCAGCTAAATCAAGACAAAACATGTAACTTTGATCACTGAATTAAGAGGATCTCTCTCTCAGAAGGCAAAAATGAAAAAGCATTGAATCTTGTTGCTCTTGACAATCATTCTCTGACAAAAAAAAAATTTCCTCATGGGAGCTGATACCCTATGTGGCAGGGAACAGAGATATAAAACTTTTTTGTTGTTGATACTGTTGAATCCGTGAATCAACCCTTACAGTGTACTTAGCCAATACATTACTTTTTAGTTAATTTGAGCATACTTTTACTTGCAGTCAAAGTTTCTGAACTCATATATGAACCAACTAGTTTTCTAGAGTAAGGTGCTTCTAGATCTTTCATAAACATTATGGTCCAGCTATACTTGCGGGCTTGCCAGTCCCAAAGACCTCGCACACATGAATGCCTCTGAATACTTTTTGAAATAGTTCCTTGCATGAACAATTCTTTCCTCCTTTATTCTACTCATTTTTCCAATTCCAGTCCAAATATACTCCCACTTGCAATCTTTTCATAAATTTTTGGATTATGCCACAAATGTAATGATTTGTATCTTTCCATCTCTGTTTTGCCCCACTTGCAGATTGTCAGTCACTTATAGGTAGAGTTGATGTCATGTTGGTCTTTATGTCTCACCACTGAACCTAGCACAAGGCTTACATTCAATAACCCTACTGATTTTAATCAAACCAGATGCTTTGGCTACATATTTAGGGGAAAATATATTAACAGTGGATCTATTTGTTGATAATGATGAATTAACATATTTTGGACATCCATGTTATACGGTTTTACATATTCATAAGTTGTATCATTTAATTTTCATCATAGACTTGGAATTCTTATCCCTATTTTACAGATCAGGAAACTGGGACTTAGAAAGATAAGTAACTTGCCTAAAATCACAAAGTATGTGAGTGAAGAGGCCAGAACCAGAATTAAGAATCAAAGTTTGCCATGGGATAAGATAACTAAGTGGGCATATATATACTACAGAAATTCCAGCCCTGGCTGAATTGGTTCATTTAGTCCAAATATCAGTGTGAAATAATGTTTAATATTATGCAGTCCTCTGTAGTTTAACAGAGCCTGGTTTAAATAACTAAAAGTTTAAGGGAGGAAATCGATTAATTTCCCTGAAGGAATTGCCCTAAAGGAAGAATATAGTTTGAACTTCTATCCTACTTTCATTTATTAAACAAATATTTATTCAGTGCCTTTTATGTGGCATGCTATATTCTAGGTGCTTGGAAACACGTCTCTCTCTCTCTCTCTCTCTCTCTCTCTATATATATATATATATGTTGGAGAATTTATATATATTCTCCAACATAATTTGGTCAATACAGGGTTGTTGGAGATTTCTCCACACATAAAATGCTATTTCATCCAAAGTTAATAAATTTAAAAATATGAATATAATTTTAAATTTTTGAAGCCTCTTACTGTTTGTCTAAAATAAAAATATCAATTAAAAGGCAGTTTTATGTAAACTTCTTTGCATTAATTTGAGAGAAGTTATTTGCAGAGGTTAGAGGTAGAATCACTTGCCATTTTTCTTTCCTACTTGCCAGATGGAGTCAATGATAGAGCTATCCATAGAGGGCTTTTTTTTTTTCAGTCATGTCAACAACAGATTAAGGGAAAATTTAAATCTAATAGTCGAAGCAGATTAAGATCTGTAACATCATTTTCATCCTTACCTAGAGAAAGGTCTAAGCTGTTTGCTGCTGTCATACAACCTTTTTTGTTTTTTTGTAAGATTTCTAAGAAGGGTGAGAAAAAAAACTGACATCTCAAATTCTCTTTCCTCAGAAAATTTATCATTGAATCCTCTTCTGACTATCAGGCTCAAAGTTACAAGGAAAGGATTAATAAATGCAAAATTTAGGATATAATTAAATTTTACATGGAGGAAGGGGAACTGAAGAGGAAACATATTTAAGTCTTGAAATATAAGATTGGTAGATACATTTTATCAATCCAAGTTTTTGAGAAAAAAGTCCCCCAAAATATTAGTTTATCATCAACAGGGTTTTTCTTTTTTTTTTTTTTTTTTTACCCTTTCTTTTAGCTTGTAACAGGAGTGTTAAGCTTTTATTTTGAATGATTCTGATGGCTAAGCAGCCTTTTGATATAATAATTTCCTCTGGAAAGATGCCATTTACTTAACAAGGGTCACAGTGTGATAAGGGAAAGCAGAAGGCAGGTCTAACCAGAAAATAGATGCCAGTCACACACTGCAGTTGAGCTTTATATGCACGGATTTAAAACTGAACAAAATTGGTATCTCTCAAAACTAGATTTGTGGCAGCAATTTCCTTCCAATAAAAGCCCAAGGTCTGATTTTCTCCTTTTGATGACGATATGCTAGATACTGTAGACTTATTGGTCACATCTAAATAGTATTTCCCAGAGGCACACATTATCAAACAACCTTAACATTCTATCTTCATGCCTAAATGCACCATTTTCTTGAATAAAATTTCATTCACGGTGTAATGAACTAATTCTTAAGGGAATGGCCATGGAATTTTAAATGAAAAAAAATAGAAAGATTGCAAAATCAGTGTTGGTGAGATGGCAGAGACACAGGGGTTCTGAGAGGCAGCTCAAATGATTTTAACTAGAGTACAATATTTGGAGGACAAGTTTTTAATACACATCAAAAATCTTTAAAATAAGTTGATCTTTGATCTAACAAACTCATTTCTAGGAATGTATCCTAAAGACAGAAATCAGAAAAGCACTCAGACATATATATTTCCATCCACTGGAATACTACACAGTAGTGATGACAAATCAACTACTGCTACGTACCTGAGCATGGATCAATCTTGGACATACTACTCTGAGAAAAAGGCAAGTCATAGAAGACTACATACAGGATTATTCATTTTTTAAAATAAAACTCAAAAGCAGACAAAACCAAACAATAGGGATAGCTAGATGACAAAATTATAAATGAAAGTGAAAAATCATTAAAAACAATATTGAGGGCTTCCCTGGTGGCACAGTGGTTGAGAGTCCGACTGCCGATGCAGGGGACACGGGTTCGTGCCCCGGTCTGGGAAGATCCCACATGCCGTGGAGCGGCTGGGCCTGTGAGCCATGGCCGCTGAGCCTGAGCATCCGTGGCCTGTGCTCCGCAACGGGAGAGGCCACAACAGTGAGAGGCCCGTGTACCGCAAAAAAAAAAAAAAAAAAAAGCGTCGAAAAAAAAAAAAAATATATATATATATATATATATATATATAGAAAATAATAATTAGATCTTAGGAGAAGGAAAGGTACTCAAAGAAGAAACATCTACAGGGCTAAGACTTAAGACACAAATGTGGAACCACCTGAATTTCTTAAACTTTTGATTCCTCCTCCATATATGTCATCACAGCCCAGATATGAATTATGTGGTCAATAAAGTGGTTTTGAAAACCAACCTTGTTATCTCAAGGTTTCAGGAAAAGATGATCCTCCCCATCAAAACATTCATGGGGAGTACAATTAATTTAAAGATACTCATGAGGAAAATATCAATGATGCTACAAATGTTAGTTCTTCTACAACAGGTTTGCTCTGGTAGCTTGTTACAGGAAGGCTAAGTGGTTAGTAGAATTACTCTTGTTAGAGGTAAAGGGATCAGAGATACATATAAAACAGAACATGCAATGGAAGGGGCTATATTGTGGAAACATTTTTAATGCATTGGTAGTATAAACAGTTCTTTTGTCTTTATTGTTCTATACTGTAAATATAAAAGATCTAGGCAGATTCAAACCTAAAATGTGTTTACGCTTGTTAATATTGTGTGTCATCTGAAAGACAGAAATAGATGGAATCAATGCAGAAATATTTAAAATAACATTAAGATCAGGGACTAAGTTTCCATTTTAAACAAAAGAAGAGATATAAATGAAATGGGAATTTTCAGGACAGTAAAATTAGTTTCAAACAGTCTTAGAAAAAAATATAAAATTTGATTCTAAGACATAAGTGGGAATTTAAAGTGCAAGTAAGTGAAGTTATAACTAGTAACTATTAAGTATAATTCCATAAAAACTCTAAATTATAAGTGTGGTAACTAAAGTGGCAGCAGAACTCATATCAAGAACAAAGAAGGTGAAAAAGGTAACAAAAACTTATACAATGGTGAAAATGTCCATGTAATTTTGGAATGGTATAAGATGAAAAGCTGAAAATAGAACAGGAACAGATAAAAGAAAGTAAATAATGACAAAAAGAAAATGGACTTGAGAAGAGTCACAACTTCAGTGTAGCATGAAATTGAAACATGGCAAAAGGTTAATATGAAATTCTGAAAAGGCAAATGACAAAAGGACAAAAAACCCCAAAATGGTTAAAAACAAGGCAAAGATGAAAAGATTGTGGGTGATTCTGAAGAATTAAGTTAACAATGCACTGGTATAAGTTGAAACACACAAATGAGAACAAATGATTGAACTCTACAAAGAATATGAGTAATGAAAAGCTTCAGGAAGATTTTTTTTTTTTTTAAACTGAATAAGATGAGATAAACATCTTGCTCAAAAACCAAAAAGAAACACATGGAAACAAATGCTTGCTTTAATGGGTAGGTCAAAGAGCAACAGAGAAATTGCAGAAATGCTTTTGAAAAGATAAAAGGCCAAGAGAAAGCTGAAAGGAACTAGGGGAATAAAAAAGCTTACTGAGAGAAGGAACTGCAGAGAAGGGCACCTTTCTCAATTATTTATTGGCTTTCTGAAGTAACTTGTTATGAGATGCTGGTACAAAGACACTGGTACTAAATAGGAAACAACATAAAACATGATTAAAAAGTTTAAGAATTTTTTTAATATGAGCAATGAACAAGTGCAAAGAGAATCAGATGCTAAAGAGAATTCTATGTATACAGAATGCTAAAATATTACTGTGTCACAATTTGAGACAAGTAGAAATTTGGACCAGTCACTGGTCATACCTGATATGTCTACTCAACACTGGATATTTAAAATATAAAATAAAATGAATTGCTGGTACTGTGAGGGATGGGGCATGCTAATCTACTTCACAAACCCACTCTAGTACACAGGACTGAACTTTAAACTCCTTTACTGTTATGATTATACTATGAGGCAATATAGAGATAGTAAAATATAGGAAATTTATATAAACTAACATGGACAGCATTTTAAAAATTGGGAAACTAAAGAAACAAACACATGAATAAATTATTTTTATTTGATGAAATAGTCACCAAAAAAGCTTTGCTAAATAAGAGGAGAAAATAAACCTGCGAGATATTATAGAGAAAAAAATAGGAAAAAAGCTGAATAGCAAAGCTACCTTTCAAACTTTGCTAAATTTTGTTAAATTCAAAACTTGTTAACAAAGTTGTTAGATTCAAGACAGTTCTTTTAGATATAGCTTAGAAAATACTGAAGTCAGTTTGGAAAGTTAACTTTTTGAGATCCTGGAAATCAAACATTCAAAAACTGCCTAAAGGGCTTCCCTGGTGGCGCAGTGGTTGAGAGTCGCCTGCTGATGCAGGGGACGCGGGTTCGTGCCCCGGTCTGGGAGGATCCCACATGCCGCGGAGCGGCTGGGCCCGTGAGCCATGGCCACTGAGCCTGCGCGTCCAGAGCCTGTGCTCCGCAACGGGAGAGGCCACAACTGTGAGAGGCCCGCGTACCGGAAAAAAAAAAAAAAAAAAAAACTGCCTAAGGAAAGAGCACAAAAGATAGGAAGGAAAAGAAAAGCAGAAGATCAAAAGAAATGTGGTATATTAGTTTGATAATAAGAAAGGGTGATAATGGGCAAGTAAAGGATGGTTTGAAACCATGCCTGAGATGATGCTGGGCTATATCTCTAAGTACACAAGCATCATTTGGAATCATTTTTCACACGTTTATATGGCCTGTCTAGAGTTCCTCAATGGGATGAGTTCACCATTTTTACCAAGTATCAAGAGTTGGTAGAAACTGCTAAAAGCCATCTTTGAATTTTACAAGCCTTGAAGAAATCTTTATTAAGTGAACACAGGATTTACCTTCCAAAATTTGCCTGAGGAGTTGAGTCAAACCATATTTTTATTATCATTTAATCAGAGTTATTCTCAATGCCCACTAGGTCATTTTGGCACGATGAACTTAGGACAGAGTTGGGACTAGAATCCAAGTGGGCTGACGCTCATTCCAGGCCTTCCTCTGCTTTAACACATATGAAGTCAGGCAATAAGTGTGAAGATCACCCCTTAAGCCCTAAGTCTAGACAACTGTGTATATCAAGAAATGACATTTTAGAAATAGAGGACTCTAATACCTTATTTTTAAGGCATTCATTCTCACATACATTTAATTTGATCCTCATAACAACTTTGTGAGTAGAGAAGATCTTATTATCCCAGCATCTCCAAAGAGGAAACAGGTTTAGGAAGTAAGAAAGCTGTTTGAGTTAATAAAGTACATGGCAGTAGAAACTAAAACCTAGATTTTTTTTTTTCTAGAACTTCCATACATGCTATCGCCAAATAATGGACTCCCAATATGTACTCATTTCTCTCTCTCAAAGCAGCATATTCGATTATTAAACAAAACATTTAACATCTCAGTCTGAATCATTTGCATTTGTAATATTTTTTTTAAATAGAAAATTGCCCTAACTAGGTACTTGATTTAGATCTACATTAGTAAGAATTTCATTGAGGGATCTGGAGGCGAACGATTTTTCTTTCTTGGTCAAGAAACTAAAATCTCACGTTGACATAATTATTGAATGCTGGGGCCCCTATACTCTGCACTCAGCTCCAGGTCTTTCCCTCCTCGTATTGCCATTTGAGTTCTCACTCACATGCTTTACATTTGGTACACATCGCCACGCTCTCGAAAGCAATTTTCTCATAGCACAAAGGATTTCTTAAAATGTTACAGTATAATCTAACAACTTTACACACTGTTTAAGAAATAGAGAAAAGGACAACTTGCTCTCATTTGCTTCTCAAATGTCAAACCCATATACAGTAACACAGTTTTATGGAGTGTAGGTTTTTTTTTCTTCTTCTTGGCATTAGACATTACATTACTTTTCAGTGGCATAAATTGAAAACAAAATCACATTACCTGAAAAATTTTCAGCAATTTTCCAATACTAAATGTTACTGAGTCCATTAGTACTCGTATATTGAATTTGTTTTATATGAGGGTTTTTTCCCCCTCCCCTATAGTCATTGGTAGAAGAGGAATGCAAAGTGAAAGAACAACTAGTTTAATCAGCTAGCACAGAATGTAGCTTCTGATGTAAAAAGAAAGCCTTGCTCCATATTAATAATTTTGCAAACATTCAGGAACAGGTTCCCAAATTACCTCTCTGGACATCTGGAGGATTTCTATATATATATACACACACAGGCTTTATGTTCATATGTTGGATTGTATTTAGGAATTGTCAAGGACAGTTGTAGGTCAAGAACTTGTATACCCACACAGAATGATGGCATCATTAACAGAGACAGTTTAAAATTATATTTGGATTGGGATAGGGGAGGGAAGGTGATGTTTTAAGATTCACGTAATAGAGCCTACAGCTAGAATATAGAGGAAATGGAAGATGTGGGCCACATATTTCCTCTGGGTTTTGCAGTATGAGCCATAATTGGTTAGGTAAGATGGCAGATACTTGAAGTTTGTTGTACAAGTGGACAGATGAATACATGGATATATCAAGACATTTAAAATGATGAATTCCAATGGGCAGCCAGAGAAAGAAATAAACTAAGTTTTTTTTCTTCTTTGTTATGACACAAGGCAGAATTTTTAAGGATGGTCCACTGCAAATCTTACACTAATCCTCAGACACCATCCTGAGAAGCAGGCAAATCGGATAACTCTGAAGGTGGTTTTTGTAGCAACCATTTTCGCTAGATGTGAATCAAGTTGTCTGACCTGTATTATTTACCAAGGCTAAGAACCAGCCCTGGAGAGGTGAAGCTAGGTATTTTAATGGAGGAGCTACGAAAAACATCCTCTGAATACAGAATAGATCCATTGTATACTCTCATTCTGTTCCATAGAAAAAATATGTTAAAAAAAATCTTAGGAGAAAACAGCTCAGGTAGAATGTATATGTTAACAGGATCCACAGGTATCTTCCACGACCATGTGTTCTTTAGATTTAGAGGGCTTAATTATTGTCTGTTTTTGTGTTCTTTAATACTATGACAATTCTGAAAACACCTTTAAATACCACTGATTACATAAATCCCCCAAAAAAGATTTTTAGATGAGATTTTTAATTTTTCAAGAGAAAATGACATTTGTCTTTATGCAATTAATCAGTAAATGGGTGGATTAGATATCATCATAGTTCTATCTAATGCTTCAGGACTGGGTACAAAGACATTGTGATATTTTAATAATCTAACATTATGCATGTCTTATTATTATGGCTGTATATCAGAAATAAAACAAACACAATAAGTAAACTCTCCCTGGGATAGAATCTGTAAATCAATCTGTTTAGTAAGTCTGTTGCTACAGAGATTTAAAGTGTAATTTTTAAAATTGCTTTAAACAATAACATCTATTTTTTTTTCTAAAAATGTTAAAGGTATTATAGTGTTGTTTTGTTTTGTTTTTCTTCTCTTTGTGCTCAAGAAGTTACTTTCTTCACTTTAGGGAGCTCTTCTGGTTTTCTTCTTTTTCTTTTTTTTTTTTTTTTTTTAATTTCTACTTCCTAAACTGGTTGAAGAATCCTAGAGGTGGGAGATTAGAAATCACAGCAAATCATCAGAAATTTCTACCAGATGTGGGGTGTAGGGAAGAAAGCCATCTCATATTTCAGGAGGTGGTTCTTTTTCTAATAAGGTTATCGTGAACATGGCTGAGTAACTCAGGTTAGGGGAGATATATAAACGTTAGAGTATTTTAAGCTTGTCTTGTTAAGGCCATTAGGGTCACACAACACTCCTGAGGGTAAGAGAACATTTTCTCTTGAAAGGAAAAGATTCCCCACCATCAATCATCTCAGGAAAACTCAACTCCAAATGAAACCAATGAAAAAGTGTTGGACCTAAAACAATAGTGGGGAAGTAAGCCAGCCTGACCATGCAGGTATATGGAGCCATCGTTGTGGCTCGAGGGAAACTGTATCTGGTCCTGTGTGTGCAAGCCAGCAAGGGACTGTGAGAGCTAGTGGGCAGAGACCCATATGTTGTACTTAAAAGGGCTGAGCATCCACTCTGAGCAAAGGGAGACAGGAAAGGGCAGCTGGGGCTTCCCAGGAGCCTGAGGTGTGGTGCCATCAGGGCTCCTTGAAGATGCTAGCTATGTCCAAGGAAGCCAAGCTATCTGCAACAGAACCAGTGGCCTAACAGCAAGGTAAACTGGCCTAGTGGGACATAGTGAAGAACTTTTTCCTAAGCATTTGTGTACACTTGTCATAGAAAACTTTTATTTCATCATAGCTAAGATTTGAGATAGGAAATGTAGGGGACCATTGCCAGGAGTCAGACTAGTAGAGACTCATGCCACAATCACTTGGGTTTATAAAGGGAAGCATGGTTGTATTTTGTAGCTAAAGCCAAAACTACAAGACTCTGTAAAGAATCTAAGCCTGGATACTTATAACCCACTAGCAAACCTTCTCTATCTTGTTTATTTGCATAGTTCTTTAGGTCAGTGGTATCCAAAATGTGGTCTGCAGGTGGGCAACATCAGCATCACCTGAGAACCTGATAGAACTATAAATCTTCAGGCCTAGCCAGATCTACAGAATCACAATGTCTGGGGAATTCGTGTTTTAACAAGTTTCCTGGGCCATTCTTAAGCACACAAAAGTTTGATAACCATTGCCTTAGACCTTAGACCTCACCCTGTGGTGCGTAAAAGGAAGATTTTTGAAGCAGGACTGTCTGGATTTGAACCCCAGCTCAGCTCCACTACTTATCAGCTGTGTGGTCTTTGCCAAGTTATTTAACCTCTTTGTATCTCAGATTTCTCATTTGTTCAAAAAAGAAAAAAAAAAAAAAAAAGGACAATAATAGTACTGATCTCAGTGTGTCATGAATGTTGCTCTGAAAGTTATTTCGGAAACTAAATAAAATGGCATTTGTGAAGTGCACAAAATAAAACCTGGCATATAGGAAGCACATATAATAATAACTAAAGAGTTACTCAAACAAGTAAGTCTCTAATTTTCAAATTACCTATTCCCATTACCTTTGCAGCCTGGAGAATTCATTTAACGTAGTTGAGAATCATTATTATTTCTACATATTCTTTGTTATGACTTAGGAGAACTTGGATACTTGAAGTAAATAATAATTTCTTCGATTCCCTTTCTACATTAGCCTTAATGTTTTGACTGTTTTTTTGTGCTATTTTGAAACTCTGGGATATCAAAACAGATATAGAGACATGAACCCATTTTATTCAGAAGGCAAAATTCTATTTTTGAAAAAAGAAAGGTTCATTTGTGAAGCGGGCAGGGCATCAGATATGTGTGCAATGGGCAGACAAACATGAAAGCTCCCCAGGAATGCTGATATAGTATATTAAGTGTGTGCACGTCTAGATGTTTGTGACTACAGACAAACTTGACTACAGACAAACTTGACTACTGACAATTCTTCTCTAGATGAAACCCCTCCTTTCCATCTATCTCTTTTCCAAAATCCTTCAACCTCCTTTTCTGGATCAGTACTACTTAAAAGTAAGTAGAGAAAAATCTCACTTTCTTTCTGCTTTTGTATTCTTATGACAGGCATTTGCCAGCACTTGTGGAATAGCTATTGTTACTGGGACCCACGGCTCTAATACAATTATGGATTTCAACCCACTCTTTACAGTTTCCCAGGGAAGTTAAATACGGTTCAAGAATATTAAGTGGCGATAAAAATAAGATGAATTGTGGAAAAAGAATCCTAGTTTCAAAAAAAAATGCACTTCTAAAAATATTTCTGAAAGTGCAACCTTCATTGATTTTTAAGCAGCTTTATTTCTTCTTCAAAAATGCTGGGGAAAAAGTCAATTGGTTTTCTCTGTTTTATTTTACTTGGCAAAATAATGCTGATTTGAAAAAAGTCAACACAATTGCCTAAAGTTCCGTTAAATAATGATGTGGTGTGGCTTCTAGCTAATGGTCCCAGTATATTTGTAAATCAGAAGATTTATTCTAGAAGTTGTTACATAAATATCAGCAGGGTAGATTTCTTTCATTTATTTTGCATAATTACATTCAAAATGGATAGTTCTGGCATTTTAAAACCAATGCCTGTAGTAGAATGTCTTTTTATATTCATGGAAACATCAGCATATTGCAAAGACATGCCTTGGTAGGTCAAAATTATTTTGGTTATCTACTTACCATCAAAAATGAGAATTAGGGAAAACAAAACCCTATATAGGTAGAAAATCAAAATGGCAGTTGAGTAATGGAGAGTGTCCTGTAAGTGTCTAAAGTTCATGTTTCTATATGTATTCATTGCCCATCTCAAAGGAAATAAAAGGAGTCATTCTTTGGAAGATATTTACACAGGACATTTAAAGATGAAAAAGTACAGGCAACTTACAACCCAAGAAAATGTTTTTAAAAACTGCTTTCTATTTTTCATCTAAGTCTACCTCATCAGCCCTCATTCTGATAGACATACAGACCCATCACAGTCTGACCCTAGCAATCCATCTTATAATTAATGTATAGCACCATAAATATTGTCAACCTATATGGGCAGAGATCAATTTTAAGTCAATCAACAGTCCCCCCACTATCCTAAGTGAGATTCCCCTCAAATTTCTGTTGAAAGGTGAAACCGAGCTTTCAGTGCCTTTCTTAAGATTTATAAATATGATTTTATATTTCTAAAGGCAAATTCATATGATCCAACACCACTTAGTTTCTGTCAATTATTTTCTTGATATTTTTCAGAGGACTACAGACCACAGAATCTAAATCGAGATCATTTATGAAAAGAAAGCATAACATGTCTCTAAAAGTTTAATTAATGTGGTTTTAAATAAATGCTAAGTTCCATTCTCCCAACTTGGGGCAGTGGTGGTAACTTTGCTTTCTTGATACCAGTATTTGCTCACTGGTTTGCTGATGACAGAGATTGCCACATATTTCTAAAGTTGTTCATATTCCTTCCTTCCTGACTTAAAATAATTTTCAGAATGCTTTTTCCTCATCAACTTGTCTATTAATGTGTCCATAACTTTTGGTCAGCTTAATTTCAATTCTTAGGCTGCAATGTATTTACCTACCAAGTATATCATGCCTGGGTCTCATGGATTCAGGCTTCTTGAAAAGAATACACAGTACTGGATGTTTGGGAAACAACTTACTGTTTTCCTAGTGCTTACATCCAAACATACATCTCAGAAAGTGGAAATCAGACTTTTCATTAAAAAAATCACCACTAAGTGAAAGTTAATGGAAAAACAAAATGGTGTTTTCAATTATTCCAAGGAAAATACTTAAAACAAAGCTCCCATAGTCTCCCAGTTCAATGGATTCTCTCCCTTGATTTTTTCCTAGCCAAGTGCGTGGATGTCTGAATGGATTTAGGGATGTATACATGTAATAGTTTACTATTATAAAACACTAAAATACAGAAGCCAAAAGAGAGCCTTGGGGAAAAAAAAATCCAGGGGAGGATTCATTAATTATTAATGAATATAAATGGATGATTTCATGCTGCACAGTGGAAACAGCGCACCCAAGTCTGCATCTAAAAGCTTCCGTTTAACCAAATGTACTGGTGTTGACCAATTTCCAGGCATCCCATGATGATATCTGTATCTTACTTGGTATAAAGTATGTTAAAATTTTTCTCTTAAGTTTATTCAAAGGAAAACGCAGAGATTATTTTACATCACAAATTAGTACTGGAAGTGTGGGCGTGCTTGATAATTCCTGGATTGGCTATTTTTTTCCTGATTGAATTATAGGTAGGCAGTCTGTTCTCCAGTACCCTGAATAAATAGCAACGTAAATATCACAATGGCAGTTGAATGCATACGAATGATTTTTGCTTCAAGAGTTTACTGTCATCACAAGTTTCCGCTATCATGATTAGAACGTGTATATAAAATTGGGTTTCAGACTACTTCCTGATGGGGATTCAACTTCAACAGAATTCTTACCTACTGAAATTCGGACATAATACCAAACGACAACTGTTCCGTGCAGAGAGGAAAAACAGTAACCTTAACATTTTATGCTACCTTCTTTTAAGGCAGTTCCAGTGTAAAAACTGTTCAAGAGAGGTAGATTTTAACATATACAGTATAGGTTTCCTGAAGTTTCCATGTTAATTCTCAGTGTTTATGTATCTCATGTTAGCTTCCAAACAAAAGATCTTTTCGATGATTTCACAACTGGTTTCCTCATAAGTAGCACTTGTCAATGCTAAAAAAAAATATGGGCTCACAATAGTGTAGGTCAGGCAGAAGGCTGAAGTTTAATATGTCCTCATTAAGAGGATATGATCTATTTACCCACATCTGCCTTACTAGGAAAACTCAACGTTTAAAATGCAGGCTGTTGGTTTATTTCATTCTGTGCCCATAGGAAGCAGAATGTCCAATAAATTGCAATAACCCTATATTTCTCAGATTATTATCTGTATTACCGTTGGTAAAGAGAGCAAATGGGTCTATTCTTATCTTTCTCCATTTGCTATTTCCGTGATTAGCAATAAGAACAACAGATGTAAATAAAGACATGGTCCCTGAGGGTGCTGTCTGCACAATAGTTAAGGTAACTTAGTAACACTAATGAAAAATGCTTCTTGGGTAACAATTCCAGAAGGATTTGTAGCAGTATTATGGATTCTAGTTGCATGTTTTGTCCACATTATGGTCAGTAATGTCTAGTTCTCCACACTTAAACTGAAAAGAAATATGGTCTGGATTCTTCTCACACACCCTAAAAGGCTAGTCTGGAAACTCTGCTTTTATTACATTACAACTTCTCATTTTGTTCCTACGAGCTTCCTTTCTTGTGAGTTTACAATATAATTTTATCTAATTCTGAATATTTCTCCTGACACAAATATGGAAACGGCTGTATACAGGAATGCACCTACTTATAGGACAGACCTCTCAAAATGGAAAGAATTGTGTATGATATTAGTTCTTAGCACAAAACAAGAAGCAATGGAATACTTACTATAAATCATTATAGTAAGTATTTGTGTGCTAATATAAATCATTAGCATACAAATCTATTTATAAAGGTTAATATTTTCATTTGGTCTCTTAAGACACTGACACCAAAGATTCATACATCTATTTTGTAATAAACTGATTACATGTGATTATGGATTCATAACAGATAGTGATTATTTAGACTGCCAACTCAGTGTAGTAGTTCTAAATTAGTAATTGACACCTTATCCTTATATATTTAATAATAATAATAATAAACTAAAGATTATAGTGGATTATGTTGTACAATGATTATATCTCAAGTAAATATTTTCATACCAAGATCCAGGTGGCAAGCACTATTATTATTATATCCACTGTAATATAAACCAAGAACAATTATTTGGGGAAGGCAGTCTGGCAGTTACAATCAGAGAAAAATTGTATATATTCTATGTCTTCTAAAAATCTAATTCATAGAAATATTTAGTATAATATTCATTCAATTTCATAAAGATATCTTCATAAAGATATATGACCAAGGATGTGTGTCAAAGCATTAACTGTAGAAGATAAAGAGTAGAGACACACGAATGTCATCAGTAAGAGTACTGGGAAATAAATTACAGGCCATCTAGACTATACAGCACTGTGTGATGTGGGGGTGAATGCATGGAGGTCCTTAAACTTTAAAATTTATACACAAACATTTTTATCTTAATAATAATCCATATTTATCTATACATATATACACACAAATGTGTCTGTATATACATATATTCATTCAGATATAAATATAAAACATTAAAACTACAATAATTTTACCCTAAGTCCTACCAGTTTAAGTTAATATATTCAAAGAAAGACATTAATAAAAGGGGTTTTTTGTTGTTGTTGTTTTGTTTTTTTTTTGCTGTACGCGGGCCTCTCACTGTTGTGGCCTCTCCCATTGCAGAGCACAGGCTCTGGACGCGCAGGCTCAGCGGCCACGGCTCACGGGCCTAGCCGCTCTGCGGTATGTGGGGTCTTCCTGGACCGGGTCACGAACCCGCATCCCCTGCATTGGCAGGCAGACCCTCAACCACTTCCCTGGGCCACCAGGGAAGCCCAGAAGTAAGGTATTTTAATACGACTTTTAAAATGAAGTTTCTGGCAAACTGTAATGTAGCCTGTATCTTCATTTTCTATTATTCTTCAGTGAAATATATTCCATTGTCCACCATACTTTCATCTCCTGGAATCAACAGCTGATATTTCCATTCTCTCAGTATCCTTCCAGTACCTAGAAGAGCAATGTAAAACCAAAACAAACACTCCTCATATGTATCTTGAAAGAATCATATGAGAAGTCAGAAGACAATTCAGCTGATTCCAGCAATCAGCAGGGGCACTGTGCAAAACAACACTAAAGCCTTGGCTAAGATTCCCAAAGTGTGTGCTATTCTTGGTAAGAAGCAAGCTCAAACAAGTCACCAAATATTGTGCTGTTGCGACCTTCTCCAGAGTCTATCAAAATAATGAGATCTCCCTCTGCAAGTGTACCTTTCCTGAGAAAATGAACAGGGGAATACTGTCTGCCCTTCTAGGAATATGAAATATGAAACTGTATCCTATCTTGCCCTGAGAGTAAACATGTTTTGGTATTTAAAAATTACCCTTAGGGAATGTTTACTTCTAATTAAGATGGAGTAATGAAGACGAGAATTGTCCTCCCTTTAAAAACACCCAAAAATGGACACAATACATTAAACAATGATTTTTAAGACACCAGGTAATAAAGGACAATGCTTCCTGAAAGCAAGGTGAGCCCAACAGTTGCCCAGCTTTCTGCTTTGAGAACGTTTCCCAACTGTAGCACAGCAAGGGAAAACCAGACCAGAACTTGCAGAACCCTTGAGTTAAGGAGTTTGTGATGAGAGTGTAGGGAGACTAAGGAAGTCAGAGTCTGCAAGTCAGAGTTCTACAGAGAGCTACACAGAGAGAAAACTCCATAAATCTGTAGCAAGTACCCCCTCAAGTATTTGGCAGGTGATGATCAGTGCGTGCATGCAACAAAACTAGCTGAGGCCAGGAAAAGAATAGCCTATTATTAGAGGGAATAATATCCAGTGCTCAGACAGGGACAGGAAAGTACCTCTTCCCAAGAGGCAAACTGGAAAAACCTCAAAAGTCACAGAGAATTAGGTCAAGGACCCAGAAGAATTTACTTCTATAGTGCAGAATAATTAGCTCTAGGCTAACAAGACTATAGCCTTGTTAGTCTCCTTAAATCTTAAAAACAAGACCTGAAGGATCAAGCTGTTCCTGAGTAACTCAACTCCACTCAGAACAAACCTAAAAATATTTCTGGAATACAAAAATATCCAGCACTAAACACAGTAAAATTCAAAATGTTTGACATCCAAAAAAAAAAAAAAATAGGTAAGAAAAGAAGCAGAAAATATAAACCATAAGGAGAAGAAAAATCAATCAACTGAAACTGATTCAGAACTTACACAGATGTCAGAATTAGCAGATGAGGACATTAAAAGAGTTACTATACACTCTATACCCCAAAAGTAGAGACATGAAAGATACAAAAACAGACCTACATCAAAATTCTAAAGCTGAAAACAACAATGTCTGAGATCAAATTGCACTGAATGGTTTTGATGGCAAAATGGATATTAGAGAAAAAAATGATTAGTGAACTTGAAAACAGAACAATAAGGCTCTATAAAACTACATAGAGTAAAAATAATTTTGAAAGTGAACTAGAAAACAATGAGTTGTGAAACAACTTTATGGGGCCTAATATAATGCAATCAGAGTTCCAGACTCTGATTGGGCAGAAAAATATTTGAAGAAATAATTACTAAAATTTCCGAATTTGATTAAAACTGAGCCCACAGGCCCAAGAAGCTCAACAAACTCCAAATACAAAAAAACATGAAGAAAATTACATCAAAGTATGTCATAATAAAATTTCCAACATCCAGTGATAAAGAGAACCCTTAAAACCAGCAAAGAAAACACACACACACCCCCCACCTACAGAGGAACAAAAATAAAGAAGACAGAAGATTTCTTGTTGGAAACAATGCAAGCAAGAAGATAATGGAACAGTATCATTAAAGAAGTGAAAAACAATGTTAAGCTAGAATTCTATACCCAGCAAATACACCTCTATGAAGATGAAATAAAGACTTCTGCACACACTAATACTGAAATAATTAATCACCAGCAGACCTACACTACAAGAAATGCTAAAGAAAGTCCTCAGGGAAAAGGAAAACAAAACCAGATGAAAATATGGATCTACACAGAGGAATGAAGAGCATTTGAAATGCCCAATGCAATAAACTTCACAGCTCTTTTACAAATGAGGAAACTGAGGTTTAGAAAGGTTCAGTGACCACTAGTAAACAACAGCACCACTATTAGAACTCACACAGCTTTTCCAAGATACAGAAGTGGGTCAATGGATTATGCTAAGCATGTGTCAGCTTGCCCTCCTTTTAAAAAACAATGTAGAGAAATTGCTTTCTTTGTTGTTATCCTTTGAAATGATCATTTCTGGGAGCCAACCTCAGCGTGTGAGATGATTCATAATTTATGTAGTTATTTATCTTTTCACTGATTAATTCCTTTATTCTTTGATGTGTGCCCAATTAGTAACTATTTTAAGCACTTATTTATCTCTAAGCATCTTTATAAGAAGTAGTGCATATCTCCTATAAATGTAAAGTTCCATTTTGTAACCCCACCATGTCTAGCCCTATGGAATCCATATATGCTAGTCATTGAATATATTTGGACTTCTCTATTAGACTGAACTACTTGAAGGCAGCACAGTGTGTATTCATCGTTTAATTCCTAGGGCAATGCTTGGAACATAGCTATCACTCTGTAAATATTCACTGACCAAGTCAATAAATTAAATGAAATTAGTAGAATGTAATTACTAGAAAAATAGTTATCTACCCTTCTTGACAGACTCCATAGTCAATATAATGAATTCTCAATAGCTGTCTTAATTCTTCCTCAATTAATTTCTTCCCTCCTGCCTACCTTCCATTTTCTCTTTTTTTTTTTTTTTTTTCCTCTGAATTGAAAAAAAACCATGACAGCTTTTCAAACTCTTTTATCTGAACCTTGGGTAGTAAAATTTGGCTGAACAAGAAATGTGCTAGTCAACTGTCCTGAGTATGATGGTTCACTTAAGGTTTTAAATGTGATAGTAAATTAATAAATTGCTCTTCAAAACTGCAAAGAAAAAAATAATCTTTGAGTCTTAGATTATTTTAATTTAAATTAAAAGTACAGGTGATTTTCATAACTTACAGTAGAGCTAATGATATTTTTTAATTTTTCCAAGCCCCTTATGAGCATGATGATGTTATCTCCAAAAAGAGTGGACATTTGAAAGGTAAGTAATTAAGGGACATAAATACAATTTACTTTTCATTCTGGTTTTAATATTAGTCTAAAACATTCCCTCAACAGAGCTTTTGAACAATTCTGAAAAAGGAAAGAGGTCATCACTACATTAGTTTTTCCAGCAGGTAGGGTATAGACTATCAGCATTAGAATAATAGCATATGCTTCTTAAAATGTAGAATCCAGTGCCTTTTCCCCCATCTCTCCCCGCTCCCAAATGAATCAAAGACTCTGTGGTTATGGACTGAGAATCTGTTTTAATCAAGTTCCTTGAGGGCTTTTTACATGCTGCAAAACTCTAGAACCTATGAATAACTACCTAATACTCATGTAATGGTGTAGATTCCTTTCTCTGTAAGCAACAGAAAATCCAATATATATGTTGGCACATATAACTGAAAATTCAGTTCAAGGTTCAGGCTGTGCCTGCTGCAGGACAAAGTGATGGAGGGGCTCAAATAGATCCTGGTTTCTGTCTTTCTGACTCAGTTCTCCTAATATTCAACTTGTTCTCTTTTCAATCTGACTCTTGCCCTGTGGTGGCAAGTTGGATGAATCTTCTCAAGATTGATCATATTGTTACTAAGAGGAGTGGTTAAAAATCCCACATGCTCATTTACTCTCTTTGGCTCTAAACCAGTCACAGGAGTTAGTGGATTTTGATGCTCTACATGGACAGGCCTGAATCACCTGCCCAGCCCTCCTGCAGGGAGAGATAAATTAATTTCCTCCCTTATTTTCCTTCCTTCCTCTTCCCCCCCCTTTCTATATATATATCTGGATATATATATATAATGTTACATATACACACATGCACATATATATACACAATATATACTTGTGTGTATACATCTGTATCGATATAGATATTGTGTGTTTATACACACACACACACACACATATATATATATATACATATATATATATATATACACATATAATAAATGTAAAGGGTTCCATGCTAAACTTTTTCCCTAGAGTGAGGAATGAGTCCACATTTATACCACATAGTCTTTAGGAGGTCACAAATGATTTCAGTATTACTTTGGGAATTAGTTTGGGGCTGTGGAGCAATGCCAGTGTTCCAGTTTGTTCTTAGGACCTTTTCTTTCAGAAGAAAATAAGTTAACCAGAACATAGACTATTTGGGGGATTTCATTGAACCCTGGAGTTTAAAAAAACAGGAAAAGGGAACTAAGGAAAACAAATCAATAATCCAAAAAGAATGAAAGAAAAATGGAAAACAGAAATCTAACATACTGCATAAGAGGAGATGCATCATCATAATAATTTCTTCTCCACAATCTAATTACAATTCCCAGCTATTTCCCCTGCCAATATCAATACAATGCTTTCTCTGAAACTGAAAAATTATTTTGTAAACTGAACTAAAGCAATAATAGACCATTTTGAGAAAGGAGAACCGTGGAATTAGTTTACCTAATCTCAATTGTTCCAGTTACCAGATCATTTCAGTTTCTTTAGCTAGCCTCCAAGAGACCTCTGATCCAAATTTCCTTTGTGTTCAAATACTTTGTGGCCACTATCCTTTTAAAATATACGTCCATCTTTTCTCATTTAAAAAAAATATACTTTGTCAATTATATTTAACTTGTTCAAACTATATTCAGTGAGCAATTTAGAGCATTAAATTGGAAAACAGGCAAAATATAAAAATAATGAGGCTAATTTTTAATAGCTCATACATGTTCATCAATTTCATAATGTTGAATTATGTAAATAAATAACAGTTTATTACTGAAATGGGTTTATTCTCCACAGAAAGACTTCTGAGGATCTCATGAAATTTTGGACTGTTTTTAACATAATCCACATCACTTTCATTCAAGATACAAATGACCTACATCCTGAGATTTTAGAAATGAGTAAGGCCTAGAATCCTATCTTTTGGGGGTCCAGCTTGGTTGATGTGATAGAAAAGAAACCAGACAACATAGTAATGGTCATGGTAGAGGTATATGTATTGGGAGCTGCAGGAGTATGGCATTAGGACTACTATGCTCTGATAGGGCTCAGGAACTTCTAAGAAAGCTCCCCTTAATATGAACAAAGAAGGAAACTAGAGATTAAATTGTTTTTGACAGGGGAAAAGGCATTTAACTCAAAAAGAATAGTATGTGCAAAGTCCTGGAGGGTTGAGAACCCATGGTTCATTCAGGAACATACAAAGCTCTCCGTATGTTTTTAGCCCATAGTTCCTAACCTCACAGGAGAATGTAAGCAGTGGCCAGATTATAAATGACCTTGATTATCACATTGGATATTCTTGATATGAAGATGGAGAGCCAGAAGGAATTTAATGAAGATAATCACAACACTGTTGAGCATTTATTATGTATGAGGCATTGTTCTAAGTGTTATTTAATCCTCACAACTTTTCTGAGAAAAACTGAGACACAAAGGGTAACTAATACTGTCTCATGATTCTCAGCCAGAAAGGGCTGTGCTCGATATTTACACACATTACATGACTGCAGGAGAATGAAACCATATTGTCCCAATATACTACAAAGGAATGATTACATTTTAGGTGGATATTATTCTGGTAGATTGTGAAAGATGATTAAGGAGGAGGCAAGACCAAAGACAAAAATATTCCAAGAACAGAGACTGGAGATAATAAGGAATTACATACAGGAAGCTGCTTGCAGTGAGTACAAAGCAGAATGAATAAATTCTATAAACATAGAAGCAAGGGAATTTGGGAGAGGGAAGCTTCTAGCATGACTCCCAGGGTTATATTTTCATCAAGCAGGAGGGAATGTCCATGAGGAATAGCCATCCTATTAACCAAAAGTAAAATTCAGAAAACACAGAAAAAGGAACAGTGTTTGAGAGGGGGAAGTTTAGGAGTTCAATATTTGAAATAATGAATTAAAATCATCTGTGGACATCCAGGACGTTAGGCTAGCAATGTGTTTTTAATGACTGTTCTAACTTCTCACTAAGTGATGGCTTATCACACCAAGAATGAGTGAGAATCTTTCTTTCATCTGTTCTCTTTCCAATTCAAGTAGTAACCAAAATCAGTGTATTATGACCCCCACCTAAATGCCCATACCTGCACTTTTCTCAACTTGGCTTATCACAAAAAGATAGATCTTCTCACTTCTCTTGAAGGAAGCATGAATCATACTCAGTGGTAAAAACACAGCATTGGGAGTCATAAAAATGTTGGGCACTTCATCTCTTTCACATCTGTAATTCAGTGACCTGCTTTCACTTGAAAAATATTTATAAATATGAGAAGACGTCCTCTCAGTCCTTTTAGTTTGAAATTTCAGTTTATTTATTTAAAGAGTTTTATGGGGTATTCACTATATTTCAAAAACCAGATAAGAGCAATACACAAGTTTCTTTTGTAATTTTGGTCCCGCCTTAAGAAAAAAAAAAAATTATTTCCTCAACAATAAATGAAGTAACTGCCATTAATTTACCTTCAGCCTTGACAAATCTCTTAGGTATACTGGAAACTCCTGGTGGCAACTATGATTTTCTTTGCTATAATACCTGTCTTTATGTAGTTCTTTTTTAGTATATTTCTTAGACAGAAATATGATCAACCTTTCCCTATAATGCAATCGTCTTTGATTATGCCATATGCCATATGCCATTAAAGTTCAGAATCCTTAAGTATGGTACCGAAGTCCCTCATAAATTGGCCCTCTGTACCTCTCTATTTATACCTCCAGCTACTATTCCAAACATACTACATGTTGCTGCCTCGTATGTACCACTTGTTTTCATGTCCGGGCTTCTGCTAAACTTACTTCCTCTGTTGGAATTTTCTGCTCTGGCAATACACCAAAACTTAGCCCACTGGCATTTCTCATACTTTGCTAACAAGGTCCAATTTAAATATTGACACTTTCTCTCTGAAGCCTTCCATGGGTCCCTTTAGGAGAATTAATTGCTTCCTCTTATATTCCAATGTCATTTTGTATATACCTCTCTAATACCTCTTCTCTCACTGGATTATAACTTAGGTTTTCCCAAACTGGGAAACTCGTATTCTCAGAACGTGTCTTGGAATTCTTTTTCAAACAGTTTATGTTTTCCTTTCAATAATAATCTAAAAAAAATAAATATAAGCATTTCTAAATCAGGTTGAGTATTTATGACGAAGTACTATGGTACTATTTAAATGCTGAAGTTTGCATTTACTTTTTTTTTTTTTTTTTACATCTTTATTGGAGTATAATTGCTTTACAATGGTGTGTTAGTTTCTGCTTTATAACAAAGTGAATCACTTGTACATATACATATGTTCCCACATCTCTTCCCTCTTGCATCTCCCTCCCTCCCACCCTCCCTATCCCACCCCTCTAGGTGGTCACAAAGCACCGAGCTTATCTCCCTGTGCTATGCGGCGGCTTCCCACTAGCTATCTATTTTATGTTTGGTAGTGTATATATGTCCATGCCACTCTCTTGCATTGTCACAGCTTACCCTTCCCCCTCCCAATATCCTCAAGTACATTCTCTAGTAGGTCTGTGTCTTTATTCCTGTCTTACTCCTAGGTTCTTCATGACATGTTTTTTTTTTCTTAAATTCCATATATATGTGTAAGCATGTGGTATTTGTCTTTCTCTTTCTGACTTACTTCACTCTGTATGACAGACTCTAGGTCCATCCACCTCATTACAAATAGTTCAATTTCATTTCTTTTTATGGCTGAGTAATATTCCATTGTATATACGTGCCACATCTTCTTTATCCACTCGTCCGACGATGGACACTTAGGTTGTTTCCATCTCCGGGTTATTGTAAATAGAGCTGCAATGAACATTTTGGAACATGACTCTTTTTGAATTATGATTTTCTCAGGGTATATGCCCAGTAGTGGTATTGCTGGGTCATATGGTAGTTCTATTTGTAGTTTTTTAAGGAACCTCCATACTGTTCTCCATAGTGGCTGTACCAATTCACATTCCCACCAACAGTGCAAGAGGGTTCCCTTTTCTCCACACCCTCTCCAGCATTTACTGTTTCTAGATTTTTTGATGATGGCCATTCTGACCGGTGTGAGATGATATCTCATTGTAGTTTTGATTTGCATTTCTCTAATGATTAGTGATGGTGAACATTCTTTCATGTGTTTCTTGGCAGTCTGTATATCTTCTTTGGAGAAATGTCTATTTAGGTCTTCTGCCCATTTTTGGATTGTTTTTTTTTTGTTGTTGTTATTGAGCTGCATGAGCTGCTTATAAATTTTGGAGATTAATCCTTTGTCAGTTGCTTCATTTGCAAATATTTTCTCCCATTCTGAGGATTGTCTTTTGGTCTTGTTTATGGTTTCCTTTGCTCTGCAAAAGCTTTGAAGTTTCATAAGGTCCCATTTGTTTATTTTTGTTTTTATTTCCATTTCTCTAGGAGGTGGGTCAAAAAGGATCTTGTGATTTATGTCATAGTGTTCTGCCTATGTATTCCTCTAAGAGTTTGACAGTTTCTGGCCTTACATTTAGGTCTTTAATCTATTTTGAGCTTATTTTTGTGTATGGTGTTAGGGAGTGATCTAATCTCATAATATTACATGTAGCTGTCCAGTTTTCCCAGCACCACTTATTGAAGAGGCTGTCCTTTCTCCACTGTACATTCCTGCCTCCTTTATCAAACATAAGGTAACCTGCATTTACATTTTTAATGATGTTCAAGACATCATACTATTTTTATTGTTGTGTGTTAACAAGAACAGAACATGAGGCAGAAATGTAAAAATGAAGCAATGCAGAAATTATTTCTCCCAAGTGAAGGCCTAATAAATGTATCACATTGCCATACAAAGAAGAGTTCAGGTATTTAAAGCAAACAAAGGTAATACGAGAATACTGTCATTTATAACTTTTGATTGCCTTATAATTGTCCAAATGTTAAATATTATTTGTCAATTTAGGTTTTACTTATGTATGTATTGGATTAACTTTATAACAAAATTAATAGATGTCATAACTTTTATTTTTCTTTTTAACTTAACATGGAATTTATATTACTCAAGGTTGAGGAAAAATATTAAAGCTTTTTAATGGTGTTCTTTTCTACTATATTGGGAAAAGTGAAATGAATAAGAAAAGAAAACTCTTTGTGTTTAACAAAGTATTCCATATATAGGGCAATCCTAGGATTAAAGATTCAGTAACGAGCAGAGCAAGAACTACAATCCTGCAGCCTGTGGAACAAAAACCACATTCACAGAAAGACAGACGACTATGTACCAGATGAAGGAAGAAGATAAAATCCCAGAAAAAGCACTAAGTGAAGTGGATATAGGCAACCTTCCAGAAAAAGAATTCAGAATAATGATAGAGAAGATGATCCAGGACCTTGGAAAAAGAATGGAGGCAAAGATCGAGAAGATGCAAGAAATGTTTAACAAAGACCTAGAAGAATTAAAGAAAAAAACAAACAGACATGAACAATAAAATAACTGAAATGAAAACTACACTAGAAGGAATCAATAGCAGAATAACTGAGGCAGAAGAACGGAAAAGTGACCTGGAAGACAGAATGGTGGAATTCACAGCTGCAGAACAGAGTAAAGAAAAAAAAAATGAAAAGAAATGAAGACAGCCTAAGAGACCTCTGGGAAAACAGTGAACACAACACTCACATTATAGGGGTCCCAGAAGGAGAAGAGAGAGAGAAAGGACCTGACAAAATATTTGAAGAGATTATAGTCAAAAACTTCCCTAACATGGGAAAGGAAATAGCCACTCAAGTCCAGGAAGCACAGCAAGTCCCATACAGGATAAACCCAAGGAGAAACACGCTGAGACACACAGTAATCAAATTGGCAAAAAGTAAAGACAAAGAAAAATTATTGAAAGCAGCAAGGGAAAAACAACAAATAACATACAAAGGAACTCCATTAAGGTTAACAGCTGATTTCTCAGCAGAAACTCTACAAGCCAGAAGGGAGTGGCATGGTAAAGTGATGAAAGGGAAGAACCTACAACCAAGATTACTCTATCCAGCAATGATCTCATTCAGGGTCGATGGAGAAGTCAAAACCTTTACAGACAAGCAAAAGCAAAGAGAATTCAGCACCACCAAACCAGCTCTACAACAAATGCTAAAGGAAGTTCTCTAAGTGGAAACACAAGAGAAGATAAGGACCTTCAAAAACAAACCCAAAACAATTAAGAAAATGGTATCAGGAATATACATATCAATAATTACCTTAAACGTGAATGGATTAAATGCTCCAACCAAAAGAGACAGGCTTGCTGAATGGATACAAAAACAAGACCCATATATATGCTGTCTACAAGAGACCCACTTCAGACCTAGGGACACAAACAGACTGAAAGTGAGGGGATGGAAAAAGATATAACGTGCAAATAGAAATCAAAAGAAAGCTGGAGTAGCAATACTCGTATCAGATAAAATAGACTTTAAAATAAAGAATGTTACAAGAAACAAGGAAGGACACTACATAATGATCAAGGGATCAATCCAAGAAGAAGATATAACAATTATAAATATATATATGCACCCAACATAGGAGCACCTCAATACATAAGGCAACTGCTAACAGCTGTAAAAGAGGAAATTGACAGTAACACAATCATAGTGGGGGAATTTCACACCTCACTTACACCAATGGACAGATCTTCCAAAATGAAAATAAATAAGGAAACAGAAGCTTTAAATGACACATCAGACAGGATAGATTTAGTTGATATTTACAGGACATTCCATCCAAAAACAGAAGATTACACTTTCTTCTCAAGTGCACACAGAACATTCTACAGGATAATCACATCTTGGGTCACAAATCAAGCCTCAGTAAATTTAAGAAAATTGAAATCATACCAAGCATCTTTCCTGACCACAACACTATGAGATTAGAAATGAATTACAGGGGGGAAAACGTAAAAAAACACAAACACGTGGAGGCTAAACACTACATTACTAAATAACCAACAGATCACTGAAGAAATCAAAGAGGAAATCAAAAAATACCTAGAGACAAATGACAATGAAAACACGATGATCCAAAACCTATGGGGATGCAGCAATAGCAGTTCTGAGAGAGAAGTTTAGAGCTACACAAGCCTACCTCAAGAAACAAGAAAAATCTCTAATAAATAATCTAACCTTACACCTAAAAGAACTAGAGAAAGAAGAACAAACAAAACCCAAAGTTAGCAGAAGGAAAGAAATCATGAAGATCAGAGCAGAAATAAATGAAATAGAAACAAAGAAAACAATAGCAAAGATTAATAAAACTAAAAGCTGGTTCTTTGAGAAGATAAACAAAATGGATAAACCATTAGCCAAGAAAAAGAGGGAGAGGACTCAAAACAAAATTAGAAATGAAAAAGGAGAAGTTACAACAGACATCACAGAAGTTCAAAGCATCCTAAGAGACTACTACAAGCAACTCTATGCCAATAAAATGGACAACCTGGAAAAAATGGACAAAACCAGGAAGAAATAGAAAATAGGAACAGACCAATCACAAGAAATGAAATTGAAACTGTGATTTAAAATCTTCCAACAAACAAAAGTCCAGGACCAGATGGCTTCACAGGAGAATTCTATCAAACATTTAGAGAAGAGCTAACACCCATCCTTTTCACACTCTTCCAAAAAACTGCAGAGGAAGGGACACTGCCAAACTCATTCTATGAGGCCACCATCACCCTGATACCAAAACCAGACAAAGACACTACAAAAAAAGAAAACTACACAACAATATCACTCATGAATATAGATGCAAAAATCCTCAACAAAATACTAGCAAACAGAATCCACCAACACAGTAAAAGGATCATATACCATGATCAAGTGGGATTTATCCCAGGGATGCAAGGATTCTTCAATATATGCAGGTCAATCACTGTGATACACCATATTAACAAATTGAAGAATAAAAACCATATGATCATCTCAATAGATGCAGAAAAAGCTTTTGACAAAATTCAGCACCCATTTATGATAAAAACTCTCCAGTTAGTGGGCAGAAAGGGAACCTACCTCAACATAATAAAGGCCATATACAACAAACCCACAGCAAACATCATTCTCAATGGCGAAAAACTGAAACCATTTCCTCTAAGATCAGGAACAAGACAAGGCTGTCCACTCTCACCGCTATTATTCAACATAGTTATGGAAATCCTAGCCTCGGCAATCACAGAAGAAAAAGAAATAAAAGGAATACAAATTGGAAAAGAAGAAGTAAAACTGTCACTGTTTGCAGATGACGTGATACCATACATAGAGAATCCTAAAGATGCCACCAGAAAATTACTAGAGCTAATCAATGAATTTGATAAAGTTGCAGGATACAAAATTAATGCACAGAAATCTCTTGCATTCCTATAAACTAATGATGAAAAATCTGAAAGAGAAATTAATGAAACACTCCCATTTACCACTGCAACAAAAAGAATAAAATACCTAGGAATAAACCTACCTAGGGAGACAAAAGACCTGTACTCAGAAAACTATAAGACACTGATGAAAGAAATTATAGATAGCAACAGATGGAGAGATATACCATGTGCTTGGATTGGAAGAATCAATACTGTGAAAATGACTGTACGACCCGAAGCAATCTACAGATTCAATGCAATCCCTATCAAATTCCAATGGCATTTTTTACAGCACTGGAACAAAAAATCTTAAAATTTGTATGGAGACACAAAAGACCCCGAATAGCCAAAGCAGTCCTCAGGGAAAAAAACGGAGCTGGAGGAATTGGACTCCCTGACTTCAGACTATACTACAAAGCTACAGTAATGAAGACAATATGGTAGTGGCACGAAAACAGAAACATAGATCAATGGAACAAGACAGAAAGTCCAGAGGTAAACCCATGTACCTATGGTCAACTAATCTATGACAAAGGAGGCAAAGATATACAATGGAGAAAAGACAGTCTCTTCAATATGTGGTGCTGGGAAAACTGGACAGCTACATGTAAAAGAATGAAGTTAGAACCCTCCCTAACACCATACACAAAAATAAACTCAAAATGGATTGGAGACCTAAATGTAAGACTGGGACTGGACACTATAAAACTCTTAGATGAAAACATAGGAAGAACACTCTTTGACATAAATCACAGCAAGAGCTTTTATGATCCACCTCCTAGAGTAATGGAAATAAAAACAAAAATAAACAAATGGGACCTAATGAAACTTAAAAGCTTCTGCACAGCAAAGGAAACCATAAACAAGACGGAAAGACAACCCTCAGAATGGGAGAAAATATTTGCAGACAAATTAATGGACAAAGGATTAATCTCCAAAATATATAGACAGCTCATGCAGCTCAATATTAAAGAAACAAACAACCCAATCAAAAAATGGGCAGAAGACCTAAATAGACATTTCTCCAAAGAAGATCTACAGATGGCCAAGAAGCACATGAAAAGTGGCTCAACATCACTAATTATTAGAGAAATGCAAATCAAAACTACAATGAGGTATCATCTCACACCAGTTAGAATGGGCATCATCAGAAAATCTACAAACAAGAAATGCTGGAGAGGGTGTGGAGAAAGGGGAACCCTCTTGCACTGTTGGTGGGAATGTAAATTGATACAGCCACTATGGAGAACAATATGGAGGTTCCTTAAAAAACTAAAAATAGAATTACCATATGACCCAGCAATCCCACATATACCCAGAGAACACCATAATTCAAAGACACATTCACTGCAATGTTCATTGCAGCACTATTCACAATAGCCATGTCATGGAAGGAACCTAAATGCCCATGACAGACAAATGGATAAAGAAGAAGTGGTACATATATACAATGGAATATTACTCAGCCATAAAAAGGAACAAAATTGAGTCATTTGTTGAGACGTGGATAGATCTAGAGACTGTCATACAGAGTGAAGCAAGTCAGAAAGAGGAAAGCAAATATCGTATATTAATGCATGTATGTGGAACCTAGAAAAATTGTACAGATGAACCGGTCTGCAGGGCAGAAGTTGAGACACAGATGTAGAGAACAAACAGAGGGACACCAAGGGGTGAAAGCCACGGTGGGGTGGGGATGGCGGTATGATGAATTAGGCGATTGGGACTGACATGTATACACTGATGTGTATAAAACTGATGACTAATAAGAACCTGCTGTATAAAAAATTAAATTAAAAAAAAGACTCAGTATCTTCTTATAATACATGTTTTAAAATTTTGGTAAAAAACATGTAAAATTTATCATTTTAGCCATTTGTAACTATACAGTTGAATTGTGTCAGATATATTCACATTGTTGTGCAACAGAGCTCTAACTTTTTCATCTTGCAAAACTGAAACTCCATAAAACAATTAAGTCCCCATTTCCCCCTCCCATCAGTCCCTTAGAATAATCATTTTATTTTCCTTTCCTATGAAGCTGACTACTTTAGATATCTCATATAAGTTGACTCATACAATATTTGTCCCTTTGTGCCTGGCTTATTTCACTTAGCAAAATGTCCTCAAGATTCACCCATGTTGTAGCATATGACAGAATTTCCTTTTTTTAAGGCTGAATAATATCCCATCGTATTAGTATGTCCCATTTTGTTTATCCATTCAGCCATGGTAGGTATTTGAGTTGCTCCCATCTCTTGCTTATTGTTAATAATACTATTATGAACATGAGTGAGCAAATATCTCTTCAAGATCCTGCTTTCAATTCTTTTTTACATTTATTTATTTTATTATTTTTGGCTGCATTGGGTCTTCGTTGCTGCGCGTGGGCAGCATGTGGTATCTTCCCAGACCAGGACCCAAATCCATGTCCCCTGCATTGGCAGGTGTACTCTTAACCACTGCACCACCAGGGAAGCCCTCAATTCTTAATACAAACATTTTATGATAAGAGGTAAGTAGAAAACACCTCCATGTGCTGAGGGTCAAGAGGTCACTCTTTAGATATTCAAGGTACTCATATTTGGAGGTACTACCTGACATCATATTGAAAATATTAACATGCATCCATGTTTAAAATGGTTTTAAACTGGTGAATAATTATTGTTTATAACACTGTTTTGGAAGTTATTTGGCTATATGTCAGTAACTTAATTTATGACTGGCCATGATTCCTCAACAGTCATTGTGCATACCCAAGAATTCTTATAAAACAAGGGTACCTAACATGCAAGTTATTTCTGAATGCTATGAAATTTTGATGATACTAAACTTAGTATTTTTTATTATTATCTTTTTTATTGACGGATAGTTGACTTGCAACATTATATTAGCTTCAGGCATATAACACAGTGATTCAATATTTTTACAGATTACATTCAATACAAAGTTATTATAATATTATTGACTATATTCCCTGTGCTGTACTTTGCATCCCTGTGACTTTTTTATTTTATAACTAGTAGCTTGTATCTTTAAACCTAACAATTAATGGAACTGATATACTGTGTTATGGACCCTGAATTAATGTGTATTGATTTCCAATTCAGGTTTTGGGTTTTTTTTCCCATATTTGAGGCAATACATTTTGTTCATGTTGCAAACATACTTTAAGTCTTTTGATAAGGTCATAGTCCATATGCAGCCAGTATTTAATGGATAGGATACACCTTGAGGACCAAATATCCCACCTCTAAAACTAGGTAAAAACTAAGACTCTAGGTTTTAATATGGGATATGAGAAAATGAAAGGATTTAGAAGTGGTCCTTCCTTACTGTTGTGTGTCTAGTGTTACCCTGAGGAATAGAAATGTTTTAAAGTTAAAATATACGTTGGGGTCAAGAAAATGAACTGAGAAACTGTTTTATTAAATTGAAACCTTTCATCAAGTTAGAAGAATCAGAGTGCAGAAAAGACAAAGTTGGTGGCTCCATGGGGCTAAAAACCTTCAAGAAAGCCATTCCATTTTGGGGTAGTTTCACAGACTGTATGCCAGGATTTCACAGGGATCCCATCTGCCCTTAATTTATCTACCCTTGAAGCCCCAGATTTCACAACTCATTCTTCAGTGACAGAAGAAGGAAATCTTTATCTCAAAACAAGAGAAAAACAGAAATATTGCCCTATGGCATTTCAATTAACTATATGTCTCCAGAAGGCATTTAACTTTTGAAACACTCTGGCTTATGTAGATACTTGTTTAAGGTGTCATGAAAACATGACCTGATCTTTGTATCCTAAAAGAATGGCTGTCCAGTAATTAGTGCTGTAACTACTACTTGCAACTGTTCTCAATAGACAACTGTGAGGCTTGTGTGTATACTAAACTCACTTTCATTGGGAATCCTTCAAAAACATATAGCAAGCAATCACACCAAAATATTAATTTGTACTCAAACGATGACACAAGACACTCCAATTATCTCTCTCTGTTTAAGCCAGAAGACTTTTCCACCAGGCTTTAAACTAGTCTCTGAAGAGATTTAATTCAATATTACTTACCCAAAAGCAGCCAGCATGCTCTTTTTTTAACCTTGAGGTCAATGAGAGTGACCCAACTGAGACCCAATCAAATCTGAATATGTACCCCCATAAAGAACTATTCACAAGGTTAATTGCATCTTGCTTCTATTTGCTGAATAAGGAATCAATTAAAGAGAAAAGCAAAAGAAGCCATAAATGGCTACATGAACTAAACAGAAGTGAGCCATGTAGAGAAACAGGCTCCCCTTGGCTTCCGTTCTTCCTAGATCTCTAAAAAGGAGGAAATGAAACAATGACAGAGGAATTCTTGTGCTTCCTATCATCATTGTAATCTACAGGTATTTTACTTTTGAATAAAATTGTGTTATTTGAAAATCCACACAGGCCAAACAGATACCTAAGACTATTTAGTTATTGGTCATATGGCGAAGTCCTTTGGACTTGAATGCCATCATGGTGTGTTAAGTGACAGATTATAAGGAAATAACACTAACAGGCTTGGCTGTAACAACCCAGTGTGGGAGTAGGAAGAGAAGGTTATAGCGAACTTACTGTTATGTATTAACTTTCAAGGTTTATGTGTGGACATTAAAAAAAAAAAAAAAAAAAAAAAATATATATATATATATATATATATATATATATATCAAGTGTATAATTTATAAAGAAAGATAATAGGAAGAAGAACAAAATGCTTTCTCTAGAAAACACAAAAAGGGCCAGAGCTCCTAAGTATTTAACATTACGCTCAGTTACATAATACAATAATGTGGAAAGAGGGAAAACAGCCTTTAAAACCTTAAAATAAGAACCACCATTTGAGGGCTTACTATTGCCAAATAATTACACTAAGAATTCTACAAGCATCTTTTCCTTCCTCACCGCAATCCATGAGACTCAGAGAACTTAACTTCCTCACTCACTGTCACAAAGCAAAGAAAATGAACAGCCTGAATCTGAAACACTGCAGACAACTCTTCATACTTAACTGTATCTTCTAACCTTCTGTTATCAAAGATAAGACATGCAGACATGACAATAATCCACTATACAAACAATGAGTATGAAAGCTTATAATAAAGTGCTAACTGGCATGGAACAGGCAATTACTGAGGCTTCCACAGAGAGTGAATGTTGAATCTTTAGAAACAGAGGCCACAATGAGCCCAAGCCAACGGCTAAGGCCTTAGTCAACTGAAGGCCTCTACGAGCTTACGATTGGAGCCAAGTTCCTCTAGGTGGTTGATATGTGTTGATTATCCAGAGTTTCCAGTATCAGAAGTTCCTTCGCATACTCTGGACAAAGCAAATGTGACATTTCACCAAAATGCCTGGGAAGAGATTAGGTTCTGGCAGAAATCTTTGTTTCCTGCATATGGCTACAATAATGAAGTAGAATTCTGACTTTCATCTCTAAACTGTAACAATAATGGATTTTAAGGTCAGAAACTGTGTTCACTCATTCTATTATGAAGGCCTCCCTTCCCCTCTGTATTTATCAATCCATCTTTTCAATAGTCAGTCCTTTACGGAGCTGAGGTCTGTACTGAGGCCCTACACTTGAGTGTGACTTGTGTGTGCATGTTGGCAGAACACTAATAAACCTAAGCATTTTAGTTTAGTAAACTTCGTTCTGATAATCTTCTAATTTTTAAACCAAGAATTCTCCCTAAACCCCTTGTTCTTACTTAGGTTAGATATCTAGTTCCTTATAATGTATAAATGCCATGTTCAATCCAATCTTTCTCTTAGAAAGACTTGGAGCTGTTGACCCACTTCTTCCAACATTAGGCTCGCCTTTCACCCCTACTCACTTTCTCTCCCCAAATCCCACTGTGTTTGGATTAAATGAGGCCAGAACATCTACTCTTCTGTTCTGTGGCACCTGTGATGAAGTTTGTCTCACAGGAGCTCACTGGCTTTTCCCATTCAGCAGTTACTACTCACAAGGATGTTAAGTTCAACATTTGAATCAGGATTAGCTATCAATGGAAGGCAACAATTTACAAGACCTCATGAGAGTGAACAGCTTTTCAGAATAATTCTTCCCTCAGAAAAGCATGGTGAACACATTGGTGGGGAGAAACAAAGAGGCATGCAATGCTTGTTAAATAATAGTGGTGTGCTGTGATCAATGACTATTATTGGAAGACAAAGACCAAAAGGTGTAGTATTATGTGATGGAGACTGAAGCAGGAACACATCTGTCCTTAACATAGTCTCTTCAATTCTGAGTAACTAAAACTACTGCAGTTCCTTGATGGCATAACTTGACTCTTAGGCTTTTTGCTTTCTTAAATCTCCCAGGTAAGACCTAATGAGTTCTATAAGAGGATTCAGTATGCGCTCCAAAATTATTCAAGGTAGAAGTGTAGGTTAAAGTTATTGAAGGCCTTAGTCCAGTAAGGACTCCTTGAATGTGACGGATGCCCAAGCTGTGTGGGTATCCGTGCATCTTTTGATGCTGTACTATTGAGGCCAGCAAGAGGGAGAGGATGCTTACAGCTTTGGGTACCAAAGAAACCTTTCAATGTGTTTGCTCTCCCTGGTACAGGGAGCCCTTATCATCATAAAGTTGTTTTTATTAAGTACCAATTATACATGACTCTCTTTGGGGCCAAGCAGAAAGCCCATGACCCATACCTTCTTGAGCTTGATTACTAAGCTCTTCAAAAAAGTCCCTCATTTATTGTCCCTTCTATGAAGTGTGTATTTCCAGGAAGCAGTTAGCAGCAAGCAGCCATTATTAATGGATTCTCTGAAGAACTTTTCTGGAAGCCGGCTGCCTGCTGAGATGAGTGACTTTACCAAAGGGAGCTAGGCTAAGCCTGAACGTGGCTTCCAAGTTCCTTATTGTATCCTTAAGCAGTGCCGAACTAAAACAAGTCACATACACCTGGGCAGGCAGTGCAGTGCGGCTTCATTTCATAAGCAGTGGAGCATAATCCAGAGTACACTCCACAGACCCAGTCTGATCCCCACGAAGTACCGTTTCAACTCCTGACAAACTTGACGAGCAGGCGTGTCTGTTAATGTTAATGGGTTTTTGTGTTCATACCCCCTCTATCTCATTTCATTAAAATGTGAGCTATACAAGACCAAGGTCATTGGCTCTTTTACTCACAACCAAATCTCAGTGGCTTGAGTAGGACCTAGTTTATAGTACGGGTTGAATAAATATATGTAGAGTGAACTTATGAGTATCATGAAAAGACAATCCTTGTTTTGCACAGCTAAGTAGAATCTATTGCGTTGGGGAAAACAAACAAAATCCAAACAGAAGAACCCTAAGACCTGGAACACATAGCCGTTCATATAGTAACTGCCTTCAGCAGCTCATGGGGGCATTTCCTAGGTTAGAGCTAAAAGAGGCGCCAGTTAATGAAGATGACTCCTTGTAAATGTGGCACCCTGACCACTGTAGACAAAGTTGCGGTGGAACTACATCTAGGACAATGCAAAGGGAAAAGCTAGACACACAGGTAGAAAAGCACTTGACTTTTCTTTATCGCATGAACTAAAACACTATGAAATACCACGCAAAGATGCTGAATTGGTGGCATTGCATTTTCTGTAAAATATTTCTAATGTATTGCAATAGTTTTGAATATATCCTTTTAGGTTCAATATGACATTTCTCCCAAATATTTTAGAGAATTTTTTTTTTTCTTCATAACCTTCTTCCTAGCACCATGGAAAGCTTCAGGATCAAAAGAGAACTGTGGTGATTTTCCAACTAATTAGTTGCTCTTATTAAAAAGAGCAAGATAATTGATTTTAGGATGCACTACCCCTTATTAAGACCTAATTAAGCTGTATATCAAAGACTAATTAAATGGCGTTATTCCATCTCACTGATGAGTCTTGATGCTTGGTGAATAGATTTGGGTGGTAGCTGAATACTCTTGGAATAGATTTCACAGCCAGACAGATAAATATAGACTGAGAGGCTGAGTAAAGGGAATGTTCGATTATCTAAACCTAACACACTTATTGGGATTTCTTCAGTCTGACAGTTTGAAATGCACAAAAGGAAACATTTAAATACTAACTCAGCACTGTGGTAGGATGAAGAACAATGAAAGAGCTTCTTTGGAAAACCGAAAATTTAAACATGCCATTAATCCTTCTAGTGAAATGGTGGACTGGAGAATTGAAGGCATTTGATTTTGGGGGGGGTTCTCTTGATGAGTCAAGCTACTCAGTCTTGATGAACCTCAGGTAAGAGCTCAATTATATATGAGTAAAAAAAAATATGAAAACCTGAGATCATTTTTAAAGTTGCCAATCACCATCTTTGCTAAGTTATTCTGTGGATCTCAGGGAGAGAAAAGTGGGAGTAGTAAGAGAATATTATCATGGTAAGGAATTTGAATATAGTAAGAGTCCAGAGATTGATGGAGCTGTAGTCCAGCCAAATAGAAATTTTTCTTAAAAAATATCTGGAGAGTAAGAGCTATTAATAAGATAAATGTTTTTCAGAATTTTATTCTACACCAGAAATGAATGTTTTTAACAGCAAATCAACCTCTGGTAAGTCAATATTTTATGTGACAAACAAAACCCTATACCAGCATTTCAAATGTTATGTAAATCCATTCATTGTTTTAATCCCACCAAGTTAACCTTATGCTGCCAAGGCTGTGTCTTCAAGTCAGTGTCACTGTGACAACAGAAACTCATCATTCCATTTAATCTATGAGGTTACAACCTCCTTGGATGACGGTGAGTAGTCTCTCAAATTCTTCAGCATTTCATAATGCAAAAGCTTTTGAATAAATCACAAGATATTTGCTGAAACTAATGATTTCACTATACAGCTGGGTTCTATTTGATTATCTTTAATAGTTACCTTCCCTGGCAGTACAATAATTTACAAACAATAACATCAGTCATATGTCACTTTTGCACTCATTACCGGCCAAGGTATAACCCCCAGAACCAATAATCTATACTACTGAACATCTAAATTAAATGTCACTCTGTACTAAGTGCAGGTTATTCATTTGAAACTGAACTTTTACAACTATAACATGTATTTTGAATTATCTGAAGGACATCTACCCTTGAACTCTTTTTGCATTAATACACACAGAGGTGGAAATAGCTGCAACATCACTAAGAAAAGCTGTGCAAAGAGAATTGAGATCTCTATTACAGAAAAATGAGTAAACGATTTATTTTTAGCTATCTTTACAGAACTCATGGGCAGGAGATAAAGGGTTGACTCAAGTATTTCAAGGTTGTCATTCTAGACAACCTAAATCTAACTTTGTTAGATTTAATTGGGTTTATAATATTTAGACTACCTTCTAGATGGAACGTCTATTTCTTTTTTCAGTTTCATATAAAATTATGAATTTTAACATAATTTTGGATAATTACATACTGCAAATGATTGCTGAAAAACAATCAATTAGCGACAACTATAATTCTTTTGTTTTGCGTTCCATGCTTACTTTTTCTAATAGAGGTGGAACATGACGGAAGAATGAGGATAGGGGGAGTGGTAATTAATCTCTCAGGCTTTGTAGCTCAATGGGAATAAATCCTTCATGAGTCTAAACTATGAATCCATAAATTTAATTGACAAAATTAATAAAGGAGTCTGTGACACATTAAGTTCTTTGAGATCCTTAAAAGAAAAATCTATCAATATTATGGGAGAAATATCAATGGATCATGAAAGACAATGACTCTGATAGAAATATTAAGGCAATAAGGAACTAAAGGGCACTTTATGACAATTGCAGACAGCCAGTCCTCTGACAATTGGTTCACAATCACTGAACTGGAGTGTCCTCATCTAACTGCCAAGGAAGTGATTACTGTGTGATAGCCTTGAATCTCAGTTCATTTGGAAATAGAAAGTCACAAGATACTAAGGGAAAACATTTCTTTGCACAGCACACAATACCTCAACATTAAAGACAGAGCAGCCCTTTCCATAGGTGGCATATTCGAAGATGAGATAGAGGCTTTAAAATTTCGACCTAAGCTTTGAAATACAATGGTATTCCAGTGCATTAACAATGGATAGGGTGTAACAATAAAATGAGCTAATCAAAATATGCTTTGGTTTAGGGAAACTGACATTCATTTATGAGCACTTTGGGAAGTCTGCGTGTCCAGATAACAATCAAAGTATAATATGTATGATCTCCTCATTGCCACTGGCTTCCGCTTGGTGGCAGAGACAGGTGAGAGCAGGGTTTGTGCTAGATATGGGGGGTGTTCACAGCTTGTGCCAGACCAATTGTCAGCACAGCAAATGCAAAGACTCATAAGCCTTATTGATAGCAACTTCAGTGGGTGCTCACCCCCATTCCTGAGACTTGAAGTGACTTGAGGCAAGTAATAAAACTATAAAAAATAAAAGATATGATATTAGAAATGCACTTTAATTTCTGTTTTAATTGCCGAGTAGAGTGATATTATTTCTTTAAAATGTGTGAGAAGCATATTCTAGTCACTGGCTCCTTTATAAGTTCTTTAATCTTTTCCTTTCTTCTCTTTTTAATTACTTGCCTTATTTCTGCTATTATTGAACTATGAAGCTGAGTTTTAGGAAGCTGGGAAAGAAATGTGGTCTTTTAGCAGATACAGTAATATTAAAACCTCTTTCAAAATATCACCTTTACCTTTGTTTTCTTTTCAAAATTCTCTACCACTTCCCCCCCATTACTACCCTGGAATTATACTGGTCATTTATTTACGTACACATAGTATCTTATATCATGACTGCTGATCTCAAGGAATCCATGGTCTTTGCTGCCTAACGCAAAAGGCTTGCATACAGTGTGCATTCAATAACCATGGATTGATGGAACAAATGAATGCAAAAATTACAACAGTCAGTAATGAATATCAGGAAATAAACTTCTAAAGCTGCTTAGCACTGGCTGTGATTGGAATATTTCCTTACTTTGGGGAATATGAGAAGCACTGTAAATTTATCCTCTACTCAGTGATTTTCAAGTTTTTTGAACGTGACTCACATTTGCAAAATAGATTTTGCATTATGACCCACTACTTATACAGCTATACACACATAATTCAACACATGAGCCTGTAAATGTACACACACACATATTATTAGGGCAATATGGTAGGCAAAACTCTAAAATGGCTCCAATGAATCATGCTTTTGTATAATCCCTACTCCCCCTTAGTAAGGACAATGCCTGTGAATGACAAGATGCTACGTGCTGATTAGGTAATATTATATGAAGAGGTAAAGAAAATTTTCAGATATAGTTAAAGTCTCTAGCCCCTAATCAGTTAAATTTAAGTTAAGCAAAAGGGAGATCATCCTGGGTGGGCCTGGCCTAATCAGGTGATCCCTTTAAACTGAGTATAGAGGTCAGAGACTTGAAGCAGACTCTCTCCTGCTAGCCTTAAAGAAACCGGATGTTCTGTATCTGAAAGGAAATGAATTCTTCCACCAACTACCTGATCTTGGAACATAAATGGGTTCTGGTACCAATTCCAGCATGCAGGGGGGGGGGGTCCCCCATACTACCAAGCAACTCTGTAGACACCAGCTTTATGTCCTACAATTCAATTCAGTTCTGACATCAGATTTCACAGGTTAAGGGTTCAATCTTACAAGACTACCCCCCCCCAAACACACGTACACACACACATTTCAGATGCCAATCACAAGCCGAGGTTGTCATCTATGTGTCTGACCCAATGGCTATAAATCAGAGGTTCCCACAACTCCTTCCTTGGGTTCAATTAATTTTCTAGAATGATTCACATAACTCAAGAAACCCATTTACTCATTAGATTGCTGTCTATTAAAGGATACAACTCAGGGGGCTTCCCTGGTGGTGCAGTGGTTGGGAGTCCGCCTGCCGATGCAGGGGACACGCGTTCGTGCCCCAGTCCGGGAGGATCCCACATGCCGTGGAGCAGCTGGGCCTGTGAGCCATGGCCGCTGAGCCTGCGCTCCACAACGGGAGAGGCCACAGCAGTGAGAGGCCCGCGTACCGCAACAAAAAAAAAAAAAAAAAAAAGAAAGGATACAACTCAGCAACAGCCAGATGGAAGAGATGAATGGGGGCGGGCAGGGAAAGGCACACTTCTCTCCAGGTGTGCCATACTCCTGGAATCTCCACATGTTTGCCAACCCATAAGTTTTCCATACCTAGACCTCGGGGGGGTTTATGAAGACTTCATTACCTAGCCATGACTGATTAAATCACTGGCCATTGGTAAGTGATTCACCTCCAGCCCATCTCCCATTCCAGAAGGTCAGGAGGTAGGACTGAAAGTTCCAACCCTCTAATCACATGTTTGGCTCTCCTGGCAACCAGCCCTCACCTCATCCTTAGGTGGTCCGCAAGTCACCATTAATGTAACAAAAGGCATCTTTCGTCATCACTTTGGGAATTCCAGGGTTTTAGGAGATCTCTGCCAGAAATGCGATGAAGAGCAAATACCTATTTCAATATCTGTTTCTTACTATAAATCACAATGTCACAGAAAAGAACACTGAGACTAAGATAAGAGCCAGACACCCATTCCCACACCTTTATTGCAGCCTGTGAGACCCTGAGCAGAGGATCCAGCTAACCTGTGCCCCAACACCCAACCAACAGAAACTATGAGATAATTAATGTTGTCTTAAGCTGCTAAGTTTGTGGTAATTTGTTACACAGTAGCAGAAAACTAATAAAATCCAACTTCTTTTCTTTTTTAAAAATGCTGGTCACAGTCACCTAAGTTGACAGCATGTCAAATATATGGGCCATGATCCACATTCTGAAAACCACAGCTGTTATCTTAAAACCATCTTTCCATGATGCCAAAATATTTATCAGTAGAGGTTCATTCTTTTGAGTCAAAGAATTTCACATACAAAAACTCTCTTAAACATTAAAAGCCGTTATCAGCCACTGACATTCTTACTTATCAGTGTATTTGCTCACTTTATAACATTTGTTGCATGCCAACTATACACCAGGTACTGTACTTGGCATTGATTCACAGTGGTGAACAAAATATATATGAACACTCATCCCTTGGAACTTAAAGTCTGAGGGTTGGGGAGGAACATAAAAAGAAATAAAGAGCCAAATATATATTTACAGTTACTCAATAAATATTTATTAAGGACTCTTTCAAATAATGAACATGTATTTATTTGAGAGGCTAATCATGTAACAAATAAGATGAACATTATACAATCCATATTTTGAAGAGCTACAATATCTAATGAGAACTATAATATTAGAATATAAATAAGTATTCCACGATAATTATGTACTTGGTATAAAGAAAACAAAAGATATAGCATAGGGTAGTAAACTCTACCCAGGGAATTGAGGGAGGGCTTCAGAGAAGAGGTGACATCTTATGTGAAACCTGAGGGTGGGGAGGGGTCTGCAAACTATCTCCAGGGGTGAAGAACTTTACATGTACCTTGTGACACGTTTTTAGGTCTTGCTGAGGAATTTGGGCTTTGAGGAAATTCAAATTATTGAAATTTTTTGTTTGAAACAGGATTGTAACATAAAGTTTTTTTTTTTTTTTTTTTTTTGTGGTATGCGGGCCTCTCACTGTTGTGGCCTCTCCCATTGCGCAGCACAGGCTCCGGACGCGCAGGCTCAGCAGCCATGGCTCACGGGCCCAGCCGCTCTGCGGCATGTGGGATCTTCCCGGACTGGGGCACGAACCCGTGTCCCCTGCATCGGCAGGTAGCCTCCCAACCACTGCACCACCAGGGAAGCCCAACATAAAGTTTTATCCCTGAAACACAAACTGAGTTGTGTGAAATGAGCACGACCAGCACAAACAGAATACAGGTCAGTGACAAGTCAGATAAGTTCCAAAGGAGTAGCGGTATGGTGAGATGAAGAATTAGTCCTATTATTTTGGTTATTTTCTAAGATAGGACTGAAGTAGAAAACTTAAGCTAACCAAATGGATTGAAATGACAATAACTACCTAGGTGGGAGGAGTCCAAGCAGGGCTATATATTTTTCAAAGGATAGTCCTAAATCAAGCACTAACACTCCACTGTATAAATCATGCTGCTCTGCAGCCCAGTCAGAATGGTTCCACTACTGTTAAAAGAGTTAACACCCTTCTCCTTCACTCTCCTATTTATAACATTGCAAATGCTGGGAACAGAATAACCACAGAAACAAGGTCAAAATAAATATCACATAGTTTATGCTGTATCTGTTTATGGGGTCTGTTTCTTAGGTCTCTTTTAGAGACTATTTAGCCTTGTTTTACACACAATTCTAATAAGCTTTCTTGTTTTCTTTCCTAAACTAGGGAAAGTGAGGACCATATTGTGCCTTTCAAACAATGCTACTGTCGATTTTCAAAGGCTTTGCATTTTATTCTATAAGGAGGAATCTTAAAAATCTTTGATGTGGGGAGAAATTAGCTTTACCTATGCTCCAAAGAAAAATTATTAAAAGAACAATTTTCTTCTTGAATAAATTAATTTTATTTCCAGTAGACAGAAAAATATGAACTAGTTGGTTTGTATTTAGCTCAGGGTACTGTTTTCTGGTGGTACTCCACTCCTTTGCAACAGAAAATAGGGTCTCAGGAAGAATTCTGAATATGATCACCTCCCAAAATGATAATATTTGATGATACCAATATGCTTTTGTTCAGGCTTTAATAATGTTTAAAGGGTTTCTACTTCTATCCTATTGAATTTTTTTAAAGAGGAACTGTTTTTTTAGAGGTGGAAGAATACAAGATTGAAAGAATCACTATCTAAATAATTCACATCATAAAAATAGCACTGCTAAAAGCTTAACTGAGGCTGTTTCTCCTCTGCAGACCAAAGGCAATTCTAAAAAAAGAACAGCTCTAGATGCTTATTGGTTCCGAATATAATGATTGCTAACATTCAACCATGTTAGAAAGCATGGACAGCTGAATTAGACCTCTAACATCTCAATGTTAGAATTTTGACCTCGATCAAGAGATGTGTAGCTAAGCCTGAAATTCTTTTAAAATAATTCCCTGTTGCTCATGGCTTCAGGATCATGATTCATTTGATTTTTTAAAACAGATTTTCACTATTAAGAAATGCAAATATTGACTATGAAAAATGAAAGCATTAATTTAATATCATTTAAATTCGCACAGTGTTCTGGCCATACAAAATTAATCATTCAGACCATCTTATTCTATTCCACCAAATAATTTTCATAATAAATGTTAAAATTCTTATATCTTATTCTGAATCCAAGTAAGTGTAGGATGTATAAAAATGGTCACAGAACCTTTTTTTTTAAAGTCTTTAAGCATAAGTTAATGGATCAAGCAAAACAGGACATGTCTGGATCCAAAGATTTTATTATAACTCAATGTGAAGCTACTGTAACTTTGTTTTAATGAAAGAAAATGTAAGGACTTTAGCTCATAAGAGATGTTTTATATATATCTTAATATAAGAGCATGTCTTAGTCATTTAAATTATATATGACAATTATTCATTCAGTCAAGATTTACTAAGCATGCAAAGCTTAGGTGAAAATAACAAACAAAACAAAACAAAATATATGTGAAAGAAAACCTGAGAAGCAGAAGAAAAAAATATATATATAGATATACACACACACGTATATAGCAGCAGTAGGTCTCTTTCCAAGAGAAAGAGACCTGCCTTTACTTGTATAAAGGCAGAAATAGCCTGCCTTTACTTGTATGCCAATGGATTACTTTTATACCAATGGGCAGTTGTGAATTATTTACAATGTTGAACATCAAATATGATGGACTATTTCACTTTGTTTATCATTGCTTTGATGTACCTTTTTTGCTTTATAGTATTTCTGACAAATATAATTTTTCTCCCTTTGGAAAACTTACTTTGGGACAGTTGTTAAAAATAGCGTCCCATTCCCCTGCATTATGGTAGTTCTGCCCCCATGTACACTTATGGATTTACTACTCAGGAGTATCTACCAGATAAAGAAGTTGTATAATTTGCCCAGTAATGAAATTTCTCTGTGCCTTAATTTTCTATGTGTGAAATGAGGATTCTATCATTTACTTAAGACTGTTGTTTTAACAATGAAATAGAATACTATCTGTACTGCATATAGCACAGAGTCTGGCACATGGTAAGTGCTTTATAAACGTTACTTACTAGTAATTGTATTTTTATGATAATAAGGCATCTGGCCTCAAGTAGTTCACCATTTGTAAGGAAACCAGACATGTGTGCAGTGAAGTAGCAACACTTGTACATTTAGTGAAGACAAATTCAAACACATACCACAGGAGGTAGAGACTTCTTATTTAACTCTACCACTTCCCCTCCCTCCTTTAAATTAAACTTTAGTTTCCATTCTCCCCTAAAGGAAATCATAGATAAAATAATAAGAGAAGTTAATTTTTTATTTTAAAACCTATCAAGGACCTTGGTCTAGGTGACTTAAGTTTTTCCCCTTTGCCATGTAACCTTTCACTCTTCCAGCTAAAGGGATGGACCATAATTATCTATTCCCAGCAATGGATCCAGCCATAGGATTTGCTTTAGACAACAGAATGAGATAAAACCCGGCAGTGTGACAGTTACAAGCCTGAGGCCTAAGAGGCTCCTTCATTCGATTTGCCCTCTTAAGGTTTTGTCTTCTCCATAAGAAGATCACTTTAGCGTTCTGGTCTTAAGAGAAGAAAAAAGAGACACGTGGAACAGAGTGACCACAGCTGAGCAGTGTCGCCCAGCCTAGAAAAAGCCAGTGTCCAACCTGCAGAGTTATGTGTCAATTATGTGCTTAACATCATATGCCACTGAAGTTTATGTTTGTTTGCTTTGCAGTTTCAATGTAGAAAAGCTGATCAATACAAAGGGTTCCAACTTGTGGGGGTATTAAAATTAAGTTTTACGTTTTTAAAATAACTTTTCATTTTTTCAAATCACTGCCTCTAAACATACTGCTCAATGTCTTCCTTCCATGATCCCATTACTTACCAGGCATCTTGGGCAAATTCTATAAACTCTCTTCAGTCATATATTAAAAAACAAACACACTGGAACCAAGATGGCAGAGTAGAAGGATGTGCTCTCACTCCCTCTTGTGAGAACACCAGAATCACAGCTAGCTGCTAGACAATCATCGACAGGAAGACACCGGAACTGACCAAAAAAGATACCCAACATCCAAAAACAAAGGAGAAGCCACAATGAGATGGTAGGAGGGGAGCAATCACAGCAAAATCAAATCCCATAACTGCTAGGTGGGTGACTCACAGACTGGAGAACACTTATACCACAGAAGTCCACCCACCGGAGTGAAGGTTCTGAGCCCCACGTCAGGCTTCCCAACCCGGGGGTCTGGCAAAGGGAGGAAGAATTCCTAGAGAATCAGACTTTGAAGGCTAGCGGGATTTGACTGCAGGACTTCGACAGTACCAGGAGAAACAGAGACTCCACTCTTGGAGGGCACACACAAAGTAGTGTGTGCATCAGGAACCAGGGGAAGGAGCAGTGAACCCAGGGGAGACTAAAACAGACCTACATGCTAGTGTTGGAGGGTCTCCTGCAGAGGCAGGGGGTGGCTGTGGCTCACCATGGGGAAAGGACACTGGCAGGAGAAGTTCTGGGAAGTACTCCTAGTACTGGCAGCAGAAGTTCTAGGAAGTACTCCTAGTACTCCAGACTCCAAGAGTCTTCCATTAGCCCCACCAAAGAGCCCAGGTAGGCTCCAGTGTTGGGTTGGAGGCCAAAAAACCAACAGGGAGGGAACCCAGCCCAACCCATCAGCAGTCAAATGGATTAAAGTTTTACCTAGCTCTGCCCACCAGAGCAACACTCAGCTCTACCCACCACCAGTCCCTCCCATCAGGAAAACTCCACAAGCCTCTTAGATAGCCTCATCCACCAGAGAGCAGACAGCAGAAGCACAAAGAACTACAATCCTGCAGCCTATGGAACAAAAAACACATTCACAGAAAGATAGACAACATGAAAAGGCAGAGGACTATGTACCAGATGAAGGAAAAAGATAAAACCCCAGAAAAACCACTAAATGAAGTGGAGATAGGCAACCTTCCAGAAAAATAATTCAAAATAATGATAGTGAAGATGATCCAGGACCTTGGCAAAAGAATGGAGGCAAATATCGAGAAGATGCAAGAAATGTTTAACAAAGACCTAGAAGAATTAAAGAACAAACAAACAGAGATGAGCAATACAATAACTGAAATGAAAACTACACTAGAAGGAATCAATAGCAGAATAACTGAGGCAGAAGAACAGAAAAGTAACCTGGAAGACAGAATGGTGAAATTCACTGCTGCAGAACAGAGTAAAGAAAAAAGAAAGAAAAGAAATGAAGACAGCCTGAGTCATCAGGGACAATATTAAACACAACAACATTCACGTTATAGGGGTCCCAGATGGAGAAGAGAGAGAGAAAGGACCTGACAAAATATCTGAAGAGATTACAGTCGAAAACTTCCCTAACATGGGAAAGGAAATAGCCAGGCAAGTCCAGGAAGCGCAGCGAGTCCCATACAAGATAAACCCAAGAAGAGACACACAGTAATCAAACTGGCAAAAAGTAAAGACAAATTATTGAAAGCAGCAAGAAACAAACAACAAATAACATACAAGGGAACTCCCATAAGGTTAACAGCTGATTTCTCAGCAGAAACTCTACAAGCCAGAAGGGAGTGGCATGATACGCTTAAAGTGATGAAAGGGAAGAAACTTCAACCAAGATTACTCTACCTGGCAAGGATCTCACTCAGATTCAATGGAGAAATCAAAACCTTTACAGACAAGCAAAAGCTAAGAGAATTCAGCACCACCAAACCAGCTCTACAACAAATGCTAAAGGAACTTCTCTAAGTGGGAAACACAAGAGAAGAAAAGGACCTACAAAAACAAACCCAAAACAATTAAGAAAATGGTCACAGGAACATACATATTGATAATTACCTTAAACATGAATGAATTAAATGCTTCAACCAAAAGACACAGGCTTGCTGAATGGATACAAAAACAAGACCCATATATATGCTGTCTACAAGAGACCCACTTCAGACCTAGGGACACAAACAGACTGAAAGTGAGGGGATGGAAAAAGATATAACATGCAAATGGAAATCAAAAGAAAGCTGGAGTAGCAATACTCGTATCAGATAAAATAGACTTTAAAATAAAGAATGTTACAAGAAACAAGGAAGGACACTACATAATGATCAAGGGAGCAATCCAAGAACAAGATATAACAAGTATAAATATATATGCACTCAACATAGGAGCACCTCAATACATAAGGCAACTGCTAACAGCCGTAAAAGAGGAAATCGACAGTAACCCAATCACAGTGGGGGGCATTAACACCTCACTCACACCAATGGACAGATCACCCAAAATGAAAATAAATAAGGAAACAGAAGCTTTAAATGACACAACAGACCAGACAGATTTAATTGATACTTATAGGACATTCCATCCAAAAACAGCAGATTACACTTTCTTCTCAAGTGCGCATGGAACATTCGCCAGGATAGATCACATCTTCGGTCACAAATCAAGCCTCAGTAAATTTAAGAAAAGTGAAATCATATCAAACATCATATCAAACATCTTTTTGGACCACAACGCTATGAGATTAGAAATGAATTACAAGGGAGATAACGTAAAATACACAAACACATGGAGGCAAACACTACGTTACCAAAAAACCAAGCGATCACTGAAGAAAACAAAGAGAAAATCAAAAAACACCTAGAGACAAATGACAATGAAAACACAACAATCCAAAACCTATGGGATGCTGCAAAAGCAGTTCTAAGAGGGAAGTTTATAGCTATGCAAGCCTACCTCAAGAAACAAGAAAAATCTCATATAAATAATCTAAACTTACACCTAAAGGAACTAGAGAAAGAAGAACAAACAAAACCCAAAGTTAGCAGAAGGAAAGAAATCATAAAGATCAGAGCAGAAGTAAATGAAATAGAAACAAAGAAAACAAAAGGAAAGATCAATAAAACTAAAAGCTGGTTCTCTGAGAAGATAAACAAAATGGATAAACCATTAACCAGACGCATCAAGAAAAAGAGGGAGAGGACTCAAAACAATAAAATTAGAAATGAAAAAGGAGAAGTTACAACAGACACCGCAGAAATACAAAACATCCTAACATACTACTACAAGCAACACTATGCCAATAAAATGGACAACCTGGAAAAAATGGACAAATTCTTAGAAAGGCATAACCTTCCAAGACTGAACCAGGAAGAAATAGAAAATAGGAACAGATCAATCACAAGTAATGAAGTTGAAACTGTGATTTAAAATCTTCCAACAAACAAAAGTCCAGGACCAGATGGCTTCACAGGAGAATTCTATCAAACATTTAGAGAAGAGCTAACACCCATCCTTTTCACACTCTTCCAAAAAACTGCAGAGGAAGGGACACTGCCAAACTGATTCTATGAGGCCACCATCACCCTGGTACCAAAGCCAGACAAAGATACTACAAAAAAAGAAAATTACAGACCAATATCACTCATGAATATAGATGCAAAAATCCTCAACAAAATACTAGCAAACAGAATCCACCAACACAGTAAAAGGATAATATACCATGATCAAGTGGGATTTATCCCAGGGATGCAAGGATTCTTCAACATATGCAGGTCAATCAATGTGATACACCATATTAACAAACTGAAGAATAAAAACCATATGATCATCTCAATAGATGCAGAAGAAGCTTTTGACAAAATTCAACACCCATTTATGATTAAAAACTCTCCAGTTAGTGGGCATAGGGGGACCCTACCTCAACATAATAAAGGACATATACAACAAACCCACAGCAAACATCATTCTCAATGGTGAAAAACTGAAACCATTTCCTCTAAGATCAGGAACAAGACAAGGCTGTCCACTCTCACCACTATTATTCAAAATAGTTATGGAAGTCCTAGCCTCACCAATCACAGAAGAAAAATAAATAAAAGGAATACAAATTGGAAAAGAAGAAGTAAAACTGTCACTGTTTGCAGATGACATGATACCATACATAGAGAATCCTAAAGATGCCACCAGAAAATTACTAGAGCTAATTAATGAATTTGGTAAAGTTGCAGGATACAAAATTAATGCACAGAAATCTCTTGCATTCCTATACACTAATGATGAAAAATCTAAAAGAGAAATTAATGAAACACTCCCATTTACCACTGCAACAAAAAGAATAAAATACCTAGGAATAAACCTACCTAGGGAGACAAAAGACCTGTACTCAGAAAACTATAAGACACTGATGAAAGAAATTATAGATAGCAACAGATGGAGAGATATACCATGTGCTTGGATTGGAAGAATCAATATTGTGAAAATGACTGTACGACCCAAAGCAATCTACAGATTCAATGCAATCCCTATCAAATTACCAATGGCATTTTTTACGGAACTAGAACAAAAAATCTTAAAATTTGTATGGAGACACAAAAGACCCCAAATAGCCAAAGCAGTCCTCAGGGAAAAAAACGGAGCTGGAGGAATTGGACTCCCTGACTTCAGACTATACTACAAAGCTACAGTAATGAAGACAATATGGTAGTGGCACGAAAACAGAAACATAGATCAATGGAACAAGACAGAAAGTCCAGAGGTAAACCCATGTACCTATGGTCAACTAATCTATGACAAAGGAGGCAAAGATATACAATGGAGAAAAGACAGTCTCTTCAATACGTGGTGCTGGGAAAACTGGACAGCTACATGTAAGAGAATGAAGTTAGAACCCTCCCTAACACCATACACAAAAATAAACTCAAAATGGATTGGAGACCTAAATGTAAGACCAGACACTTTAAAACTCTTAGATGAAAACATAAGAAGAACACTCTTTGACATAAATCACAGCAAGATCTTTTTTGATCTACCTCCTAGAGTAATGGAAATAAAAACAAAAATAAGCAAATGGGACCTAATGAAACTTAATAGCTTTTGCATAGCAAAGGAAACCATATACAAGACAAAAAGACAACCCTCAGAATGGGAGAAAATATTTGCAAATGAAGCAACGGACAAAGGATTAATCTCCAAAATATATAAACAGCTCATGCAGCTCAACAAACAACCCAATCAAAGAATGAGCAGAAGACCTAAATAGACATTTCTCCAAAGAAGATCTACCGATGGCCAAGAAGCACATGAAAAGTGGCTCAACATCACTAATTATTAGAGAAATGCAAATCAAAACTACAATGAGGTATCATCTCACACCAGTTAGAATGGGCATCATCAGAAAATCTACAAACAAGAAATGCTGGAGAGGGTGTGGAGAAAAGGGAACCCTCTTGCACTGTTGGTGGGAATGTAAATTGGTACAGCCACTATTGAGAACAGTATGGAGGTTCCTTAAAAAACTAAAAATAGAATTACCATATGATCCAGCAATTCCACTGCTGGGCATATACCCAGAGAAAACCATAATTCAAAAATACACATGTACCCCAATGTTCATTGCAGCCCTATTTACAATAGCCAGGTCATGGAAGCAACCTAAATGCCCATCGACAAATGGATAAAGAAGAAGTGGTACATATATACAATAGAATATTACTCAGCCACAAATGGAAGGAAATTGGTCATTTGTTGATATGTGGATGGATCTAGAGAGTGTCATACAGAGTGAAGTAAGTCAGAAAGAGAAAAACAAATATTGTATATTAATGCATATATGTGGAACCTAGAAAAATGATACAGATGAACTGGTCTGCAGGGCAGAAATAGAGACACAGATGTAGTAAACAAATGTATGGACACCAAGGGGGGAAAGCAGCAGTGGGTATGGGTGGGATGAATTGGGAGATTGGGATTGGCATGTATACACTGATGTGTATAAAATGGATGACTAATAAGGACCTGCTGTATTAAAAAAAAAAAAAAAAAAAAACAACAAGCACATAGCAAAACAGTGATTCTGGCATAAAGACAGAT
>NW_020837996.1:8438067-8529380 GCF_003676395.1 Aethalodelphis obliquidens
TTTATATCAATGGAAAAGAATACAGAACCCAGAAATAAACCCTCACATAAATGGTCATATGGTTTTTAACAAGGTTGTCAAGACCATTCAGTAGGGAAAGGACTGTTTTTTTTTTTTTTTTTTTTTACAAATAATGTTGGGAGACTAGGTCTGCACATATGAAAGAATGAAAATGGATGCTTTCCTTACACTATATATAAGTATTAAGTCAAAATGGATCAAAGACATAAGTGTAAGAGCAAAATTTTACATTTCTTAGAAGATAATATAAGGGGAAAACTTCATGATATTGGATTTGGTAAAGATTTCTTAGATTAAACACCACAAGCATAGGCAACAGAAGAAAAAATTAGACAAACTGTACTCCAAAGGCTTTGTATATAAAGGATACTGTCAACAAAGTGAAAAGGCAACCCACAACATGGGAGAAAATATTTGTAAATCATATATCGGATAATGGATTAATATCCAGAATATATATAGAACTCTTAGAACTCTGCAACAACAAAAACAGTATTTTAAAAAATGGGCAGGGCTTCCCTGGTGGCCCAGTGGTTGAGCGTCCGCCTGCTGATGAAGGGGACGCGGGTTCGCGCCCCGGTCCGGGAGGATCCCATATGCTGCGGAGCGGCTGGGCCCATGAGCCATGGCCCTGAGAGCCTGCGCGTCCAGAACCTGTGCTCCGCAGCGGGAGAGGCCACAGCAGTGAGAGGCCCGCGTACCGCACAAAAAAAAAAAAAAAAAAAAAAAAAGGCAAAGAACTTCAATAGACGTAACTCCAAAGAAGATACACAAATGGCTAATAAACACATGAAAAGATGACCAAAATCAGTAATTATTAGGGGAATGAAAATCAAAATCATAATGAGATACTACTTTAGACCCACTGGAATGGCCACTGCCAAAAATAAAAATAAAAAAACAGAAACCGAGTGTTGGTGAGAAGGTGGAGAAATTAGATATCTGAACGTCTCTGTTTACAGTAACATTATTCACAATAGCCAAAATGTGGAGACAAAGTATCCATTGATAGATGAATGGATAAACAAAATGTGCACACACACACGCACAGAGGAATATTATTCGAAAGGAAGGAAATTCCAACGCATAAAAGAACGGCATGGATGAAGACACTATGCTAAGTGAAATATGCCAGTCATAAAGGGAGAAATATTGCATGATTCCACTTAAATGAAATACCTAAAGTAGTCAAATTCATAGGGGCAGAAAACAGAATGGTGGCTGCCAGGGACTGGGGATGAGGGTAATGGGGGGTTAGTATTTAATGAGTACAAAGTTTCAGTTTGGGAAGATTAAAAAGTTAGGGAGACGGATGACAGTGATGGCTGCACAGTGACAGAAATATACTGAATTCCATGCTTAGTTACCAGCACTTGGTTAAAATGGTAAACTTCATGTTATGTGCGTATTACCACAATAAAATAAACACACACCGTATAAGCAAACACCTGATTCCAGACCAGTTTAAATCCTAGGATTCATCCATTGGAACAATGATCTTCTCTGGGTCACTAAGTAGATCTCAAACTTAGGGTCCTAGAGTGGGGACAGGTTGGGTGAAGATAGCAAGTTGTGTTTGCTGTTGTTTGTATTTGTTTTTTTTTCATCTCCTCCTATCCTCTTCTAGTTCTAGCTGTCCAGAGTTCAAGTCTAAAAGGGAGGAGAGAGGCATAAGGGCCAATTTCAACGGAATAAGCCAGTCAATTCTGGCAGGGATGTTTCATGTCTTGTTCTGGCTTGGTCTGATCTGACTGCGTGTGGTGGCCTCTGCTGGGATTTGGTTTCCAGCTGTGGTGTGCTCTTCCAAGATTTCTCTCACTCTGCTTGGCTCTGCTCTCACTGCAGTCCTGTAGCAAGACTGCTAATTCTGTAACTCAGCAAGTATCCAGGCAGGGAGTGAGATGCCAACCTCTCTTTAATGTTGCCTGTAATTTACTTCAAAATATTTCAGTATAGACCGTGGGATATAATGACTTGTGTACTGAATTCATTCTCTTGGAAACAGTCTACATTTTATGCACTTTAATCAGAAATGCATAGGCCACTGAAGACTAGCTACCATCTGAAGACTTCAATCAGAGATCCATGGATGGCTAAGACAAGTATTATAAATATCCCTGCATAAATCTTCACTAGAGGATTTTTTAACTAGGATAAAGTGTTTGAAAATAAGTTTTTACTTATGAAAAGAGTAAAGTTTAACTCTGGGGGTGGCTAAAATGTCTGCCCTTGCAGAAACAGGGTGAAACAGAAAGAATACGGCCACCCTCACAGCCTAACATAATTAGAGAAATATCTTTAGTCCATAACCCTATATTCCCTCCTGCCCTTCCCCCATTTCAAACCCATGGAAGGATTGTTAACTCGATTCAATTAGAACACTAGGTGATCATGTCATCAGAGCGCTGTTGCAAATTCTTCATGCAACCACTTGTCAAAATACCTAATATAGTGGGAATTCCTCAAGCTTACAGAAAAGGACGTATGACTATCTTTGCTTGCTAATAAAGTTTGCATGAGTTGCAAAAGTTGTCCCAGGCACATAGTAGGTGCTCAATAATGTTTGTTGAATAAATGAATTGCATAGGAATGTTAAAATACCTACTACTTTTTTTGTTTGCAAAAGGGAAATGAGGGTGGTCTGAGAATTGAGCAGTTAGGAAAAAATTATAAAGTGAAATCTAGTACAAAGTGACAATTGGCTGTAGCTAGCTAGCTGAATAAGTAGATAGATAATTGAATGGTTGGTTTCATTGTTGCTTCTGTCAGTTTGTAATGGTTAAAGAGTTCATGTACCATTCTCTTTACATTCCTATCCTCTTCTTAGAGTTGGGAATAATGCATCCTCTTGTAACACATTCCATCGGACACCAAGTTAAGTATCTCCCTTGAGTCCAATTACACCCTCTTGCAAACAGGAACCCTGCTACTCTCCTGGAGTCATGGAATCTCAGAGGAATAGCAGCTGCAGTGGCAGCTGTAATGCTGAATAGAACCTTAATAGCCTAGGAGGCCAGTGAACAATGAATTAAAATAAACCAACTATAATTAGTAATAAAAGCCTTAAAATAACTGTACTCGTGAGATAGTATTGGTCATATCCTTGCTGTGTTCTGGAAATAATAGAATTATTTTTTTCACCAATGTAACTACAATAGTAATTAAAAGCTGATTTAGGATCAAAGGCAACCTCAAGGTTATAAACATTAAGTCGCCGGCTCTGAACGTGTTAAGTATCTAGTTCATTCCACATCTTTACCTTTTAAAAAGCAAGTGGTAAGGGGCTTTTGGAGCTTGTTTTTAAAAAAATGAGCAAAATCAGCTAACAAGTGAAGCAAGTCACTCATTTTTTTTTTTTTTTTTCCTAAGAGGTTTTGGGGAGAGAGGACACAAGGCATCCTGAGGGGGGAAGAAAAGTTTGTTTACACTGTGTTCTCTATCTGGATAAGGAATGTTCTAATTGCTAACCTCCATGATATAACACATGAAAGAAATTTGGAAATGGTGATGAATAATGTAGGCAAAAGTAGTTGAATGATGCTAAGCTGAAGAGGTGAGATTTGATTAGGCTGAGAAAGTTCTACCCGTTTCTGTGTGGTACAAATACCTACGGTTGTAGTTCTCTGTTTCATAATCATTTATTGTCATATTTTTAAAAACTGTATACTTGATGAAATTATCATCTCTAGATACAAGCACAAAACCCTAGCAGTGAGAATGTATCAAAATCATTAAGGGTGATGTTAAAAAAAAAAAAATGTCGTATTAGATACAGTGTTTTGGAATCAGCAATAATATTGTATTAACAGGGAGTTTCCAAAGGAAACACAGGGTAATCTCAGGTGGCTGGTATTGGAAATAGTGAGCAAAACAAAGTCTTGTCCTCATGGAGTTCACAGTCCAGTGTGAGAGACAGACATTAATCTACTAAGGACACTGATCCACATACAATGACAACGCTAAGTGCTACACACAGAAGTCCAGGGGGCCAGAAAAATGTAGGGCAGAAGAATTAGCCTAGTCAGCGGAAGGCAGAGGCAGTCAGAGGACGAATCCCTGAAGGAGAGCTCTTTGCTGAGATATGTAACATGACTACTAGGTAAAGGGGCCATGAAGAGGGGCAGGAGGTGGACAGGAGTCGGGTGATTTCAGCCTGTGCAAAAAAGTTCCACGGCTAAAGGTAACATGGCACGTAAGAGGGACTTAAAAAAGCCACTTTTTTTCCCATAACAAAGGTGTTTTGAAAGTGTGCTGATTCTGTTAATCAGGAATGGCCAATCTATGACATGAGTATTTCCTCTTCTCTATACTGTGCTGCTGGCATCCTTTACTGTGTTGAGACATAGCTCCAGAATCTTTCTACACATAGCAATCCAGGAATTCACCAAAGCAAGCAACATCCTATTTGTTAGCCCTATCACAGAAGGAAGGAAACGAGTCTTTACTAATCTGTAGTTCCCCAAGGTCTAAGTGCCTTTCATATGCTAAGTCCTCAATAAACATTGAGTAACTCAAAGCACAAAGGAAGATCATGAACTATGACAGTGACAAGATCATAAGCTATGACGTATTAGTTGTTAAAAAATATTATTGAGCAGCTACCAACTGCTAAACTTTTTTTTGTTTCCTGGTTCCAGTGGATAGAATCACAATCAAGACAGATAAAAGGGGATAGAATCACAATCAAGACAGAAAAAGTCTTTAATCTTATGAAGGATATATATGTTAATGGGGTCAAAAGAGATCACAGTAATGTAATTAAATCAATAAACAAAAATGGTAGATTGAGTAAATGCTCTAACGATAATAAATGGATTGATGACAGAACAACATATGTTGGTCAAAAAAGCCCTCTCGGGCTTCCCTGGTGGCGCAGTGATTGAGAGTCCGCCTGCCGATGCAGGGGACACAGGTTCGTGCCCCGGTCCAGGAAGATCCCACATGCCGCGGAACGGCTAGGCCTGTGAGCCATGGCCGCTGAGCCTGCACGTCCGGAGCCTGTGCTCCACAACGGGAGAGGCCACAACAGTGAGAGGCCGGCGTACCGCAAAAAAAAAAAAAAAAAAAAAAAAAAAAAAAAAGAAAAGCCCTCTCTAATTAGGTAATATTTGAACTGAGACCTGAAGGATGAGGACAAGTGCCCTCTGGTGAGGCATAGACAAAGAGATGACAGACATAGAAATCTCAGGGTGAAGAAGGGCTGGGATATTCCAGGAAAAGAAGCAGCTCACATTGGCTGGAGAATGGTGAGCGAGCAGGAGAGAGGTGTGTCAGGGGGCTGCAGGGCTAAGCAAGTTATGCAGGGCTGTTTAGGTCCAGGTGAAGAGGTTAGATTTTCTTCTGAGACCAAGGGGAAGTGAATAAAGAGTTTCAGGCAGGGGAATGACATATTTCACAAGGATCACTCCAAATGTTTGATGTAGAAGAACTGCACTGCAGGGGGGCAAGCATGAGAGCAGGAAAATATACCCTGATCACCAGTGATCACATGGCTCTGTAAACAGAGAAAGTGTCTCTCTGTTTTGGCTGCAAGGGATAAATGAAAGAAAGCAGAACAAACATGTCAACATACTGAGGTGAAAATGAAACATTTGCCAGAAAAATATTATGGCATGATCAAGTTATCTAACAGAAACAAAATAAGTAAAAAATGTATGAATAAATGAGTAAATGAATAAATGAGCAAATCAAACCCAAACATGAACTGAGGCATTTGTTCATACAAGGCATCACAAGTAGAATAACTAGCTTCACAAAGGTGCTTTTGATACTAACTATAACTTGTAACATGATCCTATCCTTAATTCCCATTCCATCAGGCAAATATTTTCATATTTATATATAGGCATATTGCTTTGAAAGCAATATTTGTCTATTATCTGGCATCAAAAAAAAGTGCATGCTTCAGATTAACTTTTTACTGGAACTACAAAGGAAATTCTTCTAATGATATTCTGATTGATGTCAAGGAACACACTGTTTTAATTCATTCCAACTGTGACAATTTGTGTTCATTTCTTTTCCCCATCAGAGAGTGTACCTTCTGCTTGTGGCCACCTGATTCTTGACACTAGGTTATCCACAGTCACGATTTCACCCTGATCCCTGATTTTTGACCTTGGCTTTTTGACCTCTCCCATTTCTTACCAAAAGAGTAGTACTCTTTTGGCTTCTGACCTAAGCTTTTCTCATTAGCAGGCACTAATGAGCACTTCAGTCAAAGCAGAAAGAAGACCTCGTCACACTTCTACTTCTCTTGGAACTTATGTACTGCCAGGCCTCACTACAAATCCAAAGAACATTGGGATCAAAATATATTTACAGACTTGTCATCACACAAATAAAAGGTTCTACTTTGGATATATCTTACGAACTCAGCAGAAGCCCACAGCATTTGAGTCAAACAAATTTCTACCTTTTTTCACTGTATCTTTCATAGAGTTACTGGAATAAATGAACATCCAACATATTTAAAGTATCTATTGCGTTCCAGACACTACTCCGTTTACCATCTATTTCCTGATTTAATCATGATAACAAGGTCAAAAGATGGTTTCTATTATACTTCTCACTTTACAGGTTAAGAAACTATAACCTGACTATGTTAAATGGCTGGGCAGTGTTTTACAGTTAGAAAAATGGTCAACACAGATTTCATCTCGAGCCTGTATTGCTCTAAAACACTCACCCTTACTTAGCTACTAGCTAGACTGTCATCCAGGAAAGAAGTGAAATGCTTATTCCCCCATGCTATATACCATGCTTTATTCTTTTGTTTAAAAAAAGATTTAATTTATGCCATAACACAAAAATAGGATGTTTTAAGGAAAAAAAATCATGTATGAGTTGAAAGCTTAATTATTATTATACCAGCTTATCTAGACAAAAAGATTTAAAGTATTAATAACAACACTAATTTTCCCCACAGATTATTTTGGGATTGACATAATGTCAAACAGCAGGCCAGCTGTTCAAATTATAAATCACCAATTCTTAAGAAAAGTGTCTAAAACCCAAGTTACACCTTTAATATATTCAACTGAATTTTAGCATCATGGCTAACTTTTCTCACTCGAGTGAATTATCTTTCATTCTGTCTCTAAACATGATGGGAAAATGTTTATTTTCAAACAATGTGTTATAAAATTTGCAGAATATTGGAAATTCTGCTTCATGGCTAGAAAACTCAGTTTCTTTAATAATTCAAACCTCTGTCTTCCTAGGTGGGCTTTGCAATTGCAATGAAAAGTTAGGAAGCATAAGACTGCCTACCTTCCCCAGGAAGCAAACTCTTAGCATACCGATCAGAACATTTTCCTCTTTGTCTTCAATGGATCAATACTACTGAGGCTGCCAAAGTATCTACCCAACAGAAGACTCCATTTCAGAATTCACCAATGAAATGTCTTCAAACACAGCAACTGAGATGATCTGCAACTCATAAATTTCTTAGCTCCTCTGACCATAGCTTACATGTACCTAATATCAAGAGTTCTTATTCCAAGTCTTTTACATTATAGCAATTTCCTTTGGGATTATATTGCAGTAAGTAAAACTTTCTTTGGGAACTATTTAATTTCTCCTCAGCTTGTTCTTTTTCCTAACCCCTCCTCCCCAAATCCCACAGACTTGTCAGTTTTAGAGTTGAAGTATCAGCTTTATCATAGAGTTTATTCTCTGTAGGCATGAAAAAGCAAAACCAAAGTGAAAGAAATAAAAAGAAAGAAAAAACCCTGGAAATCTCTAGAAAGCACACATATATACATACACACAAACAAGCCATCTTATAAGAAAAACAAAAAAGACCAAAAACTCCACAAAAAAAATACAAAATTGTCTCATGTCACAGGTTCAAAAGTCAGACATTCCCATGTTTTTTAAAAAGTAAAATGAATGACAATAAACAATGATAAATTCCTTTTAGTTGTAGGATTCTTTAGTTTTCAGAGTGTTGTTACATATGTTATCTCATTGCCTTTTTAAAACCTTTGAACAAGTCTAGTGTAATGTGCCTCGATATTATATTACGTTTCTATTTTATGAAAGAAAACTGTAAATAAGGTTAGATATTCAAAAAAGCAAAACAAACCACGTACTAAAGAGAGAAAAGGCATCCATGAAGACAGCAAAGACAGTTGAGCTTCGAAAAAGCACAAAATGAACTACAGCTTGGAACTTTTCCAAAATCTCATTCACCAACTGGCTAACACTTTGATTGAAACACACTGGGTGACAGGAAGAACTCTCAGGGTAAGAACCACCAGCTCTGAGACAGCCTCATTAGAACACGTCAAGTCTCCCCTCCAATATGAACATTCTTTCTCCTGTGCAAAGGTGTAATAATATATACAACAAATGAAAAGGGCACATGGTCATGTGCGCATTTAACAGAATAGCCAAGTCAGGATGGTTGCTTAGCTGGAAAGCAAGACCACACCAATGAAAAATGTAAACATATAAAATCGAAACTTGATGGAGGCATAGACGGTGGACTTTATGATGTGTATGGATATCAGTATAATTTTTTTCAAGTTTTTTGTTATCAGTTCATTCAATCACTTAACCAACTTTCTTTAAGCACCTACATGTCAGGCCCTGGGGGTTACAAAATGATTAAGGCACCATCTTTATCAGTAAGAAGCTCCTGGCCTAGAGATGAAATCAAGGAGTAGGAGAATTATGATAAGTGATAAACTGAGAGCATAATGAGGCCCTGGATAACTAACTTAGCCTGGGAGGAGGGAGGAGCAGCTCTTGGCATGCCTTTTCCCCCCCATATACGTGAGCAGCAAGAAAGGTTAGAATCCTGACCGTGAACAAGAAAAATACCAAATGAGGCTACTGCTGATCTGCATATTCACTTAGGAACAAGCATTCACAGATGCTTCAATTGCGTGAACCCAGAAGTGGGCTTTTGGTTTATGACACACGTGCTGTCATTCCAGGGGATTACCTGGAGAAGAGCTTCAACGGGGGCTGCTCTCAGAACACCATACAGAGCCGTCTGGATGTCCTCGTTGAATCTGGAAGACACGAAGAGCATCGACTAAAGCTATCAGCTTACCTCAGACACAAAGGTAGTGCTGATAATAAGTGACAGGAAATATCCACACCAAAAAGATCTGCCCACCTAACACCAAGGACAGATGTGGATTACAGGTTTATCTCAGAACTGACAGGTTTCTGCATTTCAGAAGCATCATGCCGGAGTGGGTGATGGAAGAGCTTTGCATTAATAAAACCAAGATCCCGATTCACTGGGAAATCTTGGGTTTCTTTTTTGATCTAAACTCAGTTTGGAAATACTAGATTAACCCGATAGAGCCGGTTTTCTTCTGTCTCAGTTGCTGCTTCCATGAGAATTTGAGCAGATTCTGAAATGCAATGCCTGTCACTATAACCATTAACAAACATGATATGGAAAGTAAAGAAAAAAATGTCTTAAAAAAAACAAACATTTTTTTTTTTTTAAACCACATCTCTAGCTTTTAATAGTTTTGCTTTCCTCCCAAGCTATTTATTTGTCTCTCTGTTGGGTGACTGTGTACATTTCATCATTTATAGAGAGATAATCATTAAGTCATTATTTATCTTAGGTTCAGACTTAATTCAATCTAGCGCAAAGGAACGCAATGAAACAAGCATTATGAAAGCTGCAAAACAGGACACCTTATTTTGTGTCGATATCCCCTGAGTACACCTTTATATTGCGTTCAATCTTACATGAGAATCTTAGAGAATTTACAACAAACAACAGTAACATACTTGTGAATCTCCCTAATGTTGGTAACACAAGTTAGAAACAATAGCAACAACAGAATTACATTTGGGCCCTCTCCAAGCATAAGCATGAAAATGAAGGTGACAACATTTAGGGATATGCGCAAGTGTAGAGAAACCTGATGATTTTATCAGGCTTTTGCATAACTTTGGGACTTTTCTTTGAGTTCTGATAGGCAATCGAATGAAAACTGTCAATTGTGATCATTGGAAAATACTTAGCAAAATCTGATACTGGAGCTCTAAAATGCTTCTCACTACATTTCTGGAACTATAATCGTAAAATAAACCCAGGGGAAAAAGACAGATATGTTGGCCCCTATTTCCAAAGTAACCGTCCTAACCGCTAATGTTTAATGAATGTCAGCTCTAGATAGCTTTACTTCTTGGGCCTAGTTTTTCAAGAAGGAAACTGAAACTCTCTGCATAAAACTGTTTTGATGGGCATGATAGTTTTCTTTGCCTTTGAAAGGAAGATAACAATAATTAAGCACTTAAAGCTTCCATGGATGAGGTTATTTTGTTTTCCTATTAAAAAAAAAAAAATCATCAGGCTCTTTGCAAACAGGACCTAATTAATACAACTGGTTTCCTCATAATCATCAACCTCTCAGGACAAATTTTGTACTCTTGATGTTCAAGGTGCAAGGAATTCCTTTAGTCTTAATTTAGGGAGAAAATCACTGGCCACCAGAGTTTACCAAATACTACTGTCAAGAGATAAACTCATAAGAATGACAGGTTTCATTTACCAGAAAATATTAAAATCCTGTCAATGTGATTTCTATCAAGAAGGTTTTCACAGAAATAATAAAAAAATGAATGAAGGAAATCAAATGGAGTCATCTAGTTAAATATTCATCTTCTAATCTTTAGGGAGGTGTTTATTATACTTTGAACACCTGGCCTTTGGTAGCACGCTGTCTGATTTTAAACTTGTTATCCTGCCATAGCAAATTCCAAGAGGGCTGTAAATTAAGCCCATTATTATGAAAAAGCCAAAGTAACAAAGTGCCCTCCTTCTCAATCCAGGAATGATCTAAGGAAACTGATTCTAAGAAAAAATGCCTAGATACTTCTAGGGCCTGGGCTTAGGGGAAGCAAGTGAAGCTGCTATAGTGCAAATCGGAAGCAGGCCCTTGCTCAGAGGTGCTGAGATTCTCCACTTGCATGACATTCACAGGACAGGTCTCCTTAAATTTTGCACCCTGGGCACCTCATTCACTTTAGCCAGGTCCTGGCCCTAAGTCCTCTGGCACTTGTGACGATGGGATTTAATTTTCCAGTTTTACTGATAAACATGAAAATAACAATAAAAATATGTATCATGTATTTGAGAGAATTCTAAGACAGTATGTTCTCCACAATTGCAACTTAGATAAGAAAACATACTTTTTGACACATATGATAGAGAAAATCAATGCAGAGATCTACAATAAGTAGAAGGGGTGAAAAATGAGGGAAGGTGTGAAAAGAGAACGCTTCACAGGCTATTTCCTAACCTCATTCCCCATTCCCCGCCCTTGCAGGAGGTACACTGGACAGAAGCAGTCAATTGTGCTAGGGAAAAAAACGAGTAGATTTGGGGAAGAAAGAAAAGTAAAAAAGAAAGAAACACAGCATGCATAAGGCACAGAACTTAAGAAGGCATATGACTGACTCACTGAAACAAAACAAAAAGTAAAACAATCAAAATGCCAAGGTGGAAGGTGGAAGGGAAATGGTTCCAGAAACCAGGATTTCACTCTTTGATTCAAATCTGAATCTTGTCATATTAGGTGAACTTTTTGAAGGAAGTTAATTGCTGTGAAACAGGTTCCTCATCTATCAAGTAAGAATGAGAGAAACAACAGTAAATCAAAATCATAGCAATAGTAACCTACTGGAGTATTACCCATGTGCCAAGCTCTTTGAATAAGCATTATGTCAGTACTGTGGCAAAGCCCTGGGAGACAGATATTGTTCCTATTTACCAAAAAGGAAATTCTGATGATAACATAATGCATTACATTATAAACACACACACACACACACACACACACACAGCATAATGATAATACATTATTTTATATATATACATATATATACACATATGTATGTATACGTGTGTGTGTATGTATATAAAGCTCTTAGTGAGGCATCAAGTTGTGGAAACTCAAGAAAGCGTTGTTCTTATGGTGGTAAATTAAAAGTCTATTTACTGAATCCTATTTTAATATAAGCAAAAGTTTTTAAAATTTCTTATTTGGCTCATCTTAATGTATTAGTTTATCTTTTTCCAGACATTCTTCCATCAATGTGAAAAGAATTAGCAAAAGAGGAGCAATAAGCATTGTCACCAATCTTCCCCAAAACGTATGACTAGAATTGAGGCTTTGGAAGTCCCAATGAATTCACTGACACTTATAAAAACAGAACATCACTGGCGTTAAGATACAAAGGGTAAGAAAGGGAGAAATTGGAGGCGGTGGATTTTCACAACAATACAAATGAAATGCTAAGAAGCTTAGTGGTCACACTGACAAAGCCAAGGCACCTGCTCTTGCTGGTGGCAAACCTAGATTGCAGGGACAGGGTTAGAAAACAGACTGAGGAGTTAAGATGAACACTGGGACTCGACAACCATCTTTGTTGGAACCAATAAATTTCTTGGGAGGTTGTGAGTTGACAAACAGAAACAAAATCCCCCAAGTGCTGTCAGTGGTTGTATAATACAGATACCTGCAGTTAATAATTTTATACTGTAGGAGTTTCAGATTTCAGGTGTAAGTTGTTTTGTTTTGCATTGAATTTTTATATTTTATCAAGGTCAAAATGTATATAACTTTTTAAAAATAGATCTTTATTGGAGTATAATTGGTTCACAATACTGTGTTTCTGTTGTACAACAGTGAATCGGCCATATGCATACATATATCCCCATATCCCCTCCCTCTTAGGCCTCCCTCCCACCCTCCCTATCCCACCCCTCTAGGTGGTCACAAAACACCGAGCTGATCTCCCTGTGCTATGCTGCTGCTTCCCACTAGATATTTTACATTTGGTAGTGTATATATGTCGATGCTACACTAACTTCGCCCCAGCTTCTCCCCCGACCCCATGTCCTCAAGTCCATTCTCTATGTCTACATCTTTATTCCTGCCCTGCCACTAGGTTCATCAGTACCATTATTTTTTTTTATTCCATATATATGTGTTAGCGTACGGTATTTGTTTTTCTCTTTCTGACTTACTTCACTCTGTATGACAGACTCTAGGTCCATCCACCTCACTACAAATAACTCAATTTCGTTTCTTTATATGGCTGAGTAATATTCCATTGTACACATGTGCCATATCTTCTTAATCCACTCATCTGTCGATGGACTCGTAGGTTGCTTCCATGTCCTGGCTATTGTAAACAGTGCTGCAATGAACATTGTGGTACATGACTCTTTTTGAATTTTGGTTTTCTCAGGGTATATGCCCAGCAGTGGGATTGCTGGGTCATATGGGAGTTCTACTTTTAATTTTTTTAAGGAACCTCCATACTGTTCTCCATAGTGCTTGTATCAATTTACAGTCCCACCAACAGTGCAGGAGGGTTCCCTGTTCACCACACCCTTTCCAGCATTTACTGTTTCTAGATTTTTTGATAATGGCCATTCTGACCAGTGTGAGGTGATACCTCATTGTAATATTGATTTGCATTTCTCCAATAATTAGTGATGTTGAGCATCCTTTCATGTGCCTCTTGGCCATCAGTACGTCTTCTTTGGTGAAATGTCTATTTAGGTCTTCCACCCATTTTTTAATGGGATTGTTTTTTTTTTGATATTGAGCTGTATGAGCTGTTTGTATATTTTGGAGATTAATCCTTTGTCCGATGTTTCATTTGCAAATATTTTCTCCCATTCTGCGGGTTGTCTTTTTATCTTGCTTATGGTTTCCTTTGCTGTACAAAAGCTTTTAAGTTTAATTAGGTCCCATTTATTTTTGCTTTTATTTTCATTACTCTAGGAGGTTGGTCAAAAAAGATCCTGCTGTGGTTTATGTCAAAGAGCATTTTTACTATGTTTTCCTCTAAGAGTTTTATAGTGTCCAGTCTTATATTTAGGTCTCTAATCCATTTTGAATCTATTTTTGTGTATGGTGTTAGGAAGTGTCCTAGTTTCATTCTTTTACATGTACCTGTCCAGTTTTCCCAGCACCACTTATTGAAGAGGCTGTCTTTTCTCCATTGTATATCCTTGCCTCCTTTGTCATAGATTAGTTGACCATATGTGCGTGGGTTTAACTCTGGGCTTTCTATCCTGCTCCACTGATCTATATTTCTGTTTTTGTGCCAGTACCATACTGTCTTGATTACTGTAGCTTTGTAGTATAGTTTGAAGTTAGGGACCCTGATTCCTCAAGCTCCGTTGTTCTTTCTCAAGATTCCTTTGGCTATTCAGGGTCTTTTGTGTTTCCATACAAATTGCAAAAAATTTTGTTCTAATTCTGTGAAGAATGCCATTGGTAGTTTGATAGGGATTGCATTGAATGTGTAGATTGCTTTGGGTAGTATAGTCATTTTCACAATATTGATTCTTTCATTCCAAGAACATGGTATATTTCTCCAGCTGTTTATGTCATTTTAGATTTCTTCCTTCAGTGTTTTATATTTTTCTGAATACAAGTCTTTCGCCTCCTTAGGTAGGTTTATTCCTAGGTATTTCATTCTTTTCGTTCCGATGGTAAATGGGATTGTTTCCTTAATTTCTCTTTCTGATCTTTTGTTGTTAGTGTATAGGAATGCAAGAGATTTCTGTGCATTAATTTGGTATCCTGCAACCTTACCAAATTCATTGATTAGTTCTAGTAATTTTCTGGTGGCATCTTTAGGATTTTCTATGTATACTATCATATCATCTGCAACCAGCAACAGTTTTACTTCTTCTTTTCCAACTTGTATTCCTTTCATTTCTTTTTCTTCTCTGATTGCCATGGCTAGGACTTCCACAACTATGTTGAAGAAGAGTGGCAAGAGTGGACATTCTTGTCTTGTTCCTGACCTTAGTGGAGATGCTTTCAGTTTTTCAGCATTCAGTATGATGCTTGATGTGGGTTTGTCATATACGGCCTTTATTATGTTGAGGTAGTCTCCCTCTATGCCCATTTTCTTCAGAGTTTTTATCATAAATAGATGTTGAATTTTGTCAAGTTTTTTGTGCATCTATTGAGATGATCATATGATTTTTACTCCTTAATTTGTTAATGTGGTGTATCACACTGATTGATTTGCACATATTGAAGCATCCTTGCATCCCTGGGATAAATCCCATTTGATCATGGTGTTGGATCCTTTCAATACGGTGTTGGATTCTGTTTGCTAGTATCTTGTTCAGGATTTTTGCATCTATGTTCATCAGTGACATTGGTCTATAATTTTTGTGTGTGTGGTATCTTTCTCTGGTTTTGGTATCAGGGTGATGGTGGCTTCATAGAATGAATCTGGAGTGTTCCTCTATCTGCAATTTTTTGGAAGAGTTTGAGAAGGACTGGCATTAGCTCTTCTCTAAATGTTTGATAGAATTCCTGTGAAGCCATCTGGTCCTGGACTTTTCTTTGTTGGAAGATTTTAAATTACCGTTTCAATTTCATTACTTGTGATAGGTCTGTTTATACTTTCTAATTCTTCCTGGTTCAGTCTTGGAAAATTGTACCTTTCTAAGAATTTGTCCATTTCTTCGTGGTTGCCCATTTTATTGGCATACAGCTGTTTGTAGTAGGCTCTTATAATCCTTTGTATTTCTGTAGTGTCAGTTGTGCTTTCTCCTTTTTCATTTCTAATTTTATTGATTTGCGTCCTCTCCCTTTTTTTCTTGATGAGTCTGGCTAAGGGTTTATCCATTTTGTTTATCTTCTCAAAGAACCAGCTTTTAGTTTTATTGGTATTTCCTACTGTTTTCTTAGTTTCTATTTCATTTATTTCTGCTCAGATCTTTCCTTCTACTGATTTTGGGTTTTCTTTGTTTTTCTTTCTCTAGTTGCTTTAGCTGTAGGGTTAGATTGTTTATTTGATATTTTTCTTGTTTCTTGAGGTGAGGTTGAATTGCTATAAACTTCCCTGTTAGAATTGCTTTTGCTCTGTCCCATAGGTTTTGGGTTGTTGTATTTTTGTTGTCATCTGTTTCATCTGTTTCCATGTATTTTTAAAATTTCTTCTTTGATTTCTTGAGTGATCTCTCGGTTATTTAGTAGCACACTGTTTAGCCTCCATGTATTTGTGACTTTACAGTTTTTTTTTTTCCTGTAATTGATTTCCAATCTCATAGCGTTGTGGTCAGAAAAGATGCTTGATACAATTTCAATTTTCTTAAACTTTCTGAGGCTTGATTTGTGATGCAAGATGTAATCTATCCTAGAGAATGTTCCATGTGTACTTGAGAAGAAAGTGTATTCTGCCACTTTCAGGTGGAATGTTCTATAAATATCAATTAAATCTATCTGGTCTGTCATTTAAAGCTTGTGTTTCCTTATTTATTTCCTGTTTGGATGATCTGTCCATTGGTGTAAGTGGGGTGTTAAAGTCCCCTATTATTATTGTGTTACTGTCAATTTCCCCTTTCATGGTTGTTAGCATTTGCCTTATGTAATGAGTGCTCCTATGTTGGGTGCATAAACATTTATAATTGTTGTATCTTCTTCTTGGACTGATCCTTTGATCATTATGTAGTGCCCTTCCGTATCTCTTGTAACATTCTTCATTTTAAAGTCTATTTTATCTGATACGAGTATTGCTATTCCAGCTTTCTTTTGATTTACATTTGCATGGAATATCTTTCTCCATCCCTTCACTTTCAGTCTGTATGTGTCTCTAGGTCTGAAGTGGGTCTCTTGTAGACAGCATATATACGGGTCTTCTTTTTGCATCCATTCAGCCAGTCTGTGTCTTTTGGTTGGGGTATTTAATCCATTTACATTCAAGATTACTATCTATATGTGTGTTCCTATTACCATTTTCTTAATTTTGGGGGGTTTGTTTTTGGGGTCTTGTTCTTCTCTTGTGTTTCCCACCTAGAGAAGTTTCTTTAGCATTTGTTGTAAAGCTGATTTGGTGGTTCTGAATTACCTTAGCTTTTGCTTGTCTGAAAAGTTTTTGATTTCTCCATCAAATCTGAATGAGATCCTTGCTGGGTAGAGTAATCTTGGTTGTAGGTTTGTCTCTTTCATCACTTTAATTACATCCTGCCACTCCCTTCCTGCTTGCAGAGTTTCTGCTGGAAAATCAGCTGATAACTTTATGGAGATTCCTTTATATGTTATTTTTTGTTTTTCCCTTGCTGCTTTAAATATTTTTTCATTGAATTTAATTTTTGTTAGTTTGATTAATATGTGTCTTGGTGTGTTTCTCCTTGGGTTTTTCCTGTATGGGACTCTCCGTGCTTCCTGGACTTGGGTGACTATTTCGTTTCCCATGCTAGGGAAGTTTTCCACTATAATCTTTTCCAATATTTTCTTAGACCCTTTCTTTTTGTCTTCTTCTCTGGGACCCCTATAATTTGAATGTTGGTGCATTTAGTGCTGTCCCAAAGCTCTCTGAGGTTGTCTTCGATTATTTTCATTCTTCTTTCTTTACTCTGCTCCTTGGCAGTTATTTCCACCATTTTATCTTCCAGCTCACTTATTCATTCTTCTCCCTCAGTTATTCTGTTATCGAGTCCCTCTAGTGCCATTTCAGTTATTGTGCTGTTCATCTTGTTTGTTCTTTAATACTTCTAGATCTTTGTTAAACATTTCTTGTATTTTCTCAATCTGTGCCTCCATTCTATTTCCGAGGTTCTTGACCATCTTTACTATCATTACTCTGAATTCTTGTTCAGGTAGATTGCCTATTTCCTCTTCATTTATTTGGTCTTGTCAGTTTTTCCCTTGCTCCTTCGTCTGTGACATTATTTTCCGTCCTTTTTTTTTGGATGAGTGGGATTGTGTTCCTGTTTTACTGGTTGTTTGGCCTGAGGCTTCCAACACTGGAGTTTGTAGGCTGTTGGGTAGTGCTGGGTCTTGTTGCCGAGATGAGGACCTCTGGGAGACCTCACTCCAATGAATACTCCCTGGGGTCTGAGGTTCTCTGTTAACACTGTGGTTCGGACTTGGAGCTCCCACCACAGGAGCTTCAGCCCAACCCCCAGCTCATGAACCAAGATCCCACAAGTTGCGTGGGGCGGCAAAAAAAAAAAAAAAAAAAAAAAGAGTACAATAACAAAGTAAAAAATAAAATTAGACTAGGAAACTAACAGGTATCTTAGAAATAATATAAAAATATAGATGAGACAACTGGAAGGTAAAACAGAACCACAATAATAAAAAAGAGAAGAAAAACAAAGTGGAAAAGGCCTTGGTTGCAGAGAGCGGGGCCTAAGCAGGGGCAGGGTTTGGGCAGTAGGCGGGGCCTGTGCTTAGGACCCACAGGGCTGGAAGAGGCCCTGGGGTGCGTGGGGGGGTGGGGTTTAGGCTCAACGGAACAGAAGAAGCCCAGGCGTGCCTCCCACCTCTGGTCTCAGAGGGCAGGGGACCCACCTGGGAGCCCAGCAGGCTCAGTGTGTGGGGAAAACACCCTCCACTCCTGCTCCTCCTGTCCTGGAGGACCCCTCTGCCTGCCTCTCTAGTTCTCCCCTTGGCCTCCCTCTTATGCTCCCAGGACCCACATAGCCTGGAGGGGGCTTTGGAGGGTGGGGCACCCAGCCTGGGAACCCAGCAGGCTTCCTGGGCCCAAGTGGGTGGGGCAAACACCCTCTGCTCCTTCTCCTACCCCTCTGGTCCTGGAGGGCCCCTCCTGCCTGCCTCTCCTATCCTCCCCAGGCCTCCCTCCTATGCCCCCAGGACCAACGTGGCCTGGAGGTGGCCTCTGAGGGTGTAGGACCCAGCCCCGAGAGCCAGGCAGACATCCCCAGCCGATTGGGCAGGGGAAATTCTGGGCATGCTCCCCCCTGATCCGAGCCCCTGAGGGTCCCTCCAGGCATGAGAACCCCTCAGGGGCACCGGTCCTGTCCGGCCTCCACTTCTCCTCCCCCATCAGTGCCCCCATGTCCTACTGGTTCACTTGGGGGTTCCTCCCATCTCCTTGGGCATCAAGGTCCCCCACCAGCATCCAGCAGGTGCCCTAGTTGTGGGGAGATGCAAACTCTGCATCTTCCCACACCGCCATCTTGACTCCACCCAGAAACGTATATATCTTCAGTTGTAAGTTTACTGCTAAATATCGTTAGGAAATATTTTCCCTTCATTTTTTCCCCTCCATTTAGCTTTGCTAAACAAAAGATGATGATTTATCTACTCAAAAGGAAAGCTTATAGCCAGAGAGTTTATTATCTATACAGAGGCCAGGAACACTGAGAACTTTAATACAAACAAACAAAACAAGCCATAGGTTGAAACAGGAAACATTATGGCTGAGCAGTCTCAACTTGCCCTTTTCTTCCAGGGAATATGTTGTAGAAAACCCATCACTATTTACTGTACTGGCTCACATCAGGAAGCAGGATGTCAAAGGAAACTAGTTGATTAAAAGTTATATATGTATATTTTTCATTAACAATCATTTCAAAAAATAAATAACATTACTGAAGCCAAAATGCCAGAGCAATGTAAGAGGAGTCCATTCTTGTTCCCAGTATGTAGGTGTTATTGTATTAGAAAATTCTAAAGGTGGAGTCTAAAGAACACAACAAATTCTTAACAGGTCATGGAGATCTGCCTTTGAAGAGAGTGAATCTCCCAGCTGTAGCTCCTGGCTCCATGAGGGAAGTCATTGTACTTTCTTGTTCTATGTAGTGAGAATGTGTATGGGACACACTTCATTTGGTTTAATAGAACATGTTACACCTGAATCTCACCAACCACAGCTGAGAAGACAGAATATAGTGAATCTGAAAACAATGAAGGTACAAAGTCCCAGGAAACCTGAAATCTCCTGACTCAAAGGCTCTGGGTGGAGAAGGACAAATCATAGTTATAGATGTACTGGTAGCAAGGCTGCCAGGGAGGAAGCTTCTGTTGATCTTGAAGACAGAGATTATCCTGCTTGGGAGAGGGACAGTAGACAGATTTGGGATGTATTTTAAAGAACCAATCAATCTCACTTTAGAAACTCTGCAAACTTAGGCCTTCTACAGTCACCCTAACTAGTATTTATTGCAGCCTAAACCCAGTCAACTCTTATTATACTACCCGGATTCTACCTTCCTCCTAGCCTTTATCAGTTATAAAAAATGTCTTGTTTATTTCTTCCTTGTTTGTCTCTCCCACTAGAATGTAAGCTCTTAGACAAGAGAATTCTGGATTTTCCACTCCTATGTCTTAGTACCAAAGAACAATGCTTGGCACTATTAGGCAATAAGCAGAATATAGAAACAACATAGAAACAACTATATCTTAAATGGTATGGCATATTTCAGTGAAAAGTCTACTACAGTATATGTTAAATAACTATATATTAATAAGCATACATTTTAATATACTATACATCAAAAGTCTAGGTAATGTATATGTGTGGTTTGAATAATAATAAAATGAAAACCCATATGGCTACAGCTGTCTTAAGAAATAGACCATTACTGTTAATCTTTGAAGCTCTCTTCCACAAAAGCAGGTCCAGTCCATAAAAGGGACACAGATCCTCTTCTACAAATACTGTAGTTTTCCTTTCTTTGCTTTTATCTTGATTGACCAGATTTTCAAAAGAGAAAAAGTACTAAACAATGTGGTATACCGGCTATAGCTATGGATCCAAATGTTTTGATTCTTTGCCCCAACCATAAATCTTTTTTGTGATACATATTCATTATGTAAATACTTATGAACTATACACACTTACTGTAAGCAATATATTTTACACACTATAAGACCTTTAAGATAATGAAATGTACAAAGTGTACTTTTATAAAAATGTGAAATTAAAATATTTCAGAAATTGCATTAATATATTAATTGCACAAAATTGATTTTTTTCTCATTAAGGGTATTACCATTAGCATTATTAGTGCAACCTTCTTTTAAATGTAAAATATACTATTATTTCATGCACCGCTAAGGAAGGAAAAATACTGCCAATTTAACTATTACACGGTACCCATCGATCCTAAGGTGTTCCTCTAAATTTAAGAGATGTTAAAATACACACCTTACAACCAAAGAAATGAAGCGATTTTTTAAAGGGAAAATCAAATTGAATATAGTTCATTAGTTTTGAAAATTATGTTTTAAAACCATGATACAACTCTTAAACTTCCTTGTTATAAAGTTATTTGGATTCTAATCTTAGGTTTCACAACTGTCATAGCAAGGTAAAAGATACTTCACAAATATATTTATGGATCCAAATATAAGAAATAAAACAGTGCATCATTTTTCAGTAATAAAACTTTTCAATCCAATCTACCATTTATGTGAAAAGTTTTACTGTTGTACTTGCAAATCCTCAGGAAGGAGTACATTTAAAAAAAAAAATTTACATGACTTAAAAATGCTCTGAAGCTTTGTATCTGGAAGATTTTAAAACAGGTTCAATGATTCTGCATCTAAGTGTGTGTGTGTGTGTGTGTGTGTGTGTGTGTGTGTGTGTGTGTGTGAGAGAGAGAGAGAGAGATACTAGACATTTTTCTTTTAAAGCTAACACATTTATGGCTTTCAGAATGGAACAATGAAAGCCTTTTTAAGCATCCTTTTTCAAAATTTTTTTTCATAATACAAAAACAGTCACTTTTCATGCTCAGTGTTAAAATGTCACCTTTACCTTGAAAAATTCATTTTTAGTGGACAACTTCTTATCAGACCTTATCAGATCATAATGTTTTAGCTCATAATGTGGCTGATGAAGACTGCACTAGGAATACAGCCAGCTCTGTCATGTTCACTTGCTCCAAACTACCAATGTTATTTATTACCTCTATTTCTTTACAGGAACCTTTTAATGTCAGCTATCCATTCTCTGAGAGTTTATCGTACAATTCTTATTTTTAATTAAACTCTAACATCATACCATGTTGAAAGTGACCTAAAATTGATGTTGCAACTGTCAAGTGCTCCACAATGTGGAAAGCTTACTATTCTCCAAATAGTCCATGAGCCACATAAGACACATCACCATCTGATACATACAGTGAATGTGGGCACCATGTCAACAGATGTATTAAACCTTAACAAAGCACAATTTCTTTCTCATTTTAATATAAAAATAATTGTAAGCACAAGTTCTAATACTGTCTTCTGGAACCTAGTGAATGGCCCTATGTGTCCCTGGGCTGGATACATCCCTTGTTGGATACCACTGGACCAACAAGGGATTGTGAAATGGGTCCTAGAAGTTGCAAACCCAAAAGCCTATGGGTGCCAGTTTTACAATGTAAATGAGAAAAATAGGCTGGGTTTTTGGCAAACTAGACAGTACATGGCTTATCTAAGGAGACAATTAATATAGGCCTGGTATTCCTAGATCTGAATTTTACTGAGAAACTGGATAGCCACGTATTTATATAAAATCAGTCCATTTGGAAATGCTAAAAATAAGTGAAAAGCTTTTATAAAATTCTAATGGACCAAACCAAAAGCATTTATGGGCTGAATTTACCCATGGGTCTTCCAGTTCATTTCTTATAACTAGAAAAAAAGAGGATATATAGAAAAAAATTTTAAAGAGCAAAAAAGAAAAAAAAAAAAACATGAAAAAGGAGGAGAATGAGGAGGGGAAAAAAGGAGAACAAATATAATCTGAGGAGAGTCCTAAATCAATTATTTTAACATCCTGAAATAAATATCATATGTAAAAGGGTTTTTTCCCCATTTTAATTAAAAAATTCCCCTTATACAAATAAAATTAAGGGAAATTTTCAAAAGGCTGTTAGAGGATGCTGTCTTCTTTAACTCAGACAGCATTTTAGTGAAAGCTGATCTCGATCATGCAAAACCTTTTCTAAGACCATCATGGAAGCACCATTTAATTGTGCAATTATTAACCATATATTAGGGAAAATAGGTAACACAATTTCTCCCTTCCTCCTCTCTTTTCTTCCCTCTATAGTTTATTCTCTCCTTACTTACTTGAGTGTCCTCTCTCTGTTTCTAGTGAGTGGGAATCTTTGTCTCTTAAAAGTTATTATTCATATAATCAGTTCCCCCATGCAGTTTCTTGAGTTGGTTTTTGGAAATTGGTATACTGAAGATATATTTATAAGATAATCTAATCTACCATTTATGTGAAAAGTTTTACTATTGTATTTGCAAATTCTCAAGAAGGAGTGCATTTAAAAATTTTTACAAATGATTTACATCATTTAAAAGATAATAAAATGAACTACTATCGTCATGCAAACTACTATTATTATAGACCAGACATACAATTGGGTTTCAAAGCATGTACTCTTTTATGGTGCTAATATTGTAAACTACTGGTTTATAAAAAAATACTCTTGCCAATAATTTATTCATATTTTAATGTTGTTGTCTTTGCAACACATTCATCATAACAGACTTGTTTTTTTGGCCAGTGCGTATTGGAACACTGCCAACAAGAAGTGTTCTTAAAAATATGACCTTCCTCATTTTTCTCCCAATGAGATGATGTAAAGAGAGGAACCCAAATAATCTAAACAATGTTTAACACCTTTAGTATCTATTGGAAAGCAAAAATGAAGACTAATGTTCTCCTAGATAGCTCATTCAACGTTTATCTTGATGACTGGGAAACAAGCAGCAGAACAACCATTGAACTGAATTACAATAAAATATACATTTTTCAGAGAGAGGAGCACAAAATCAGTTTTCATTTGGCATGTTAGGTATGCTATATTTGAACAGAATGTTACATATTCATTTCATTCATCATTTAAAGGCAGATAATCAGGAAGTCATTACGTGGCCTGCATTGGGCAGCTATTCGATTAGAGTATAATTGAGCACTCTGTAATTCAGCCAAAGCTGACAGGTTGGGAATGCATAATATCCATCCTAGGTATTTTGAATGTGGGGGAAAGTATGGGGCAAGCAGTATTTGCTGGTCAAAACAGGCCACTGGGATAAAAGGGAAGACCTAAAATAAAACCACAAAAATTACTTACAGTTATTTCCTCTTTTTATTTTTAAAATTGTTCTGTTAATTTTGCAAACCAGCAATTTATAAATTTTAGTAATTTACTTGGGAAATCATCCTCTCTGGCCTCAAAAGATGTCACGTGACATTTTGGGTCATGTGGGCATCCTTCTACATTGTTCTAGAATGGCTGTTCATAGATTTTTAGACATGAGGGCAGTCAGTTAAGGCCAAAAAAACAAAACAAAACAGATTTTATCCAGAATTTTGTAAAGTACAGAGCTGGGTTTGGAAGTTACACAGTACAGAAGTGGGTGCTAAGGCAGAGAAAAAAAATGGATAACAAGACACTACAAATATTCTTATCATGGTTTTGGTTGGTGAGGGAAGGACATCATAATACAAATGCCACGGTATTTATTATTTTGGCATTTATATTGTGACTAAAAGATATTGTCAGCACACCTACTTCTTTTAGGCACTGCCAATACACGGCAGACATGGCTTTCCACTCATCTACCCACTGTTCCTGCTTGTCAAATTCCTCCTCCTACCTTTAGACTTCCTGTCCAAATCCAAGGTGAAGTTTCAATCAAAAGGGAAGTCTATTATATTGCAATAGAGTGTTAGGTTTGGAAATGAAATGCATTTGGCTGAAGAATTTGTAGCTATTTACTAATATTTATTATTTTATTTTTGTGACATCAGTAACTAAATTAGTGATTATAAGAGACAGAGTAGTACTCTATCATTACTATTTGTATTAGTTTCCTAATGCTGCTGTAACAAAGTACCACAAATTGAGTGGATTAAAACAACAGAAATGTATGTTCTCACAGTTCTAGAGGCCAGAAGTCTGAAATCAAGGTGCTACAGGGTTGGTACCTTCTGAGTGCTCTGGGGGACAGTAAGTTCCACAGCTCTCTCCCAGCTTCTGGTGCAGGAATGCCGTCTTTGTGCTCATTGCCTTGTTAATGCATCGCTCCAAGCCCTGCATACAATATCCACGGGGCATTCTCCCTGTGTCTTCATGTTCTCACACGGCTGTCCTCTTGTAAGGACACCACTCCTTATATTGGGGTGGGCTCACCCTACTCTAGTATAACCTCATCTTAATTAATTACATCTGCAACAATCCTATTTCCAATTAAGGTTGCATTCTGAGGTACTAAAGGTTAGGACTTCAAAATATCTCTTTTGGGGGGACTTCCCCAGTGGTCCAGAGGTAAAGAATCCACCTTCCAATGCAGGGGATGTGGGTTACATCCCTGGTCGGGGAACTAAGATCCCACATGCCTGGGGCAACTAAGCCCGTGGGCCCCACAACTACTGAGCTCGCTTGCCTCAACTAGAGAGAGAGAAAAAAAAACCTGCAGGCCACACCTAGAGAGAAGCCGGCGCGCTGCAACGAAGAGCCCAGGCACCGCAACAAAAAAAAGATCCCGCATGCCTCAACGAAGATCCCTTGAGACCCGACGCAGTCAAAAAATAAATTAAAAATAAAATAAATAAATACATATCTTTTAAACTATCTCTCTTTCGGGGGAATACAATTCCATTTGTAACAGCATCGCATAGAATTGTTAGCACATAGTAATAATGAAAAGCAGATTGACTTTTAGCTGGTCTTATAATTGTTTTTAAATTTTCTACAGAAAGTGCAGCCCTTTATTGCCTACACCTGGGGCAATACACCAGCGCCCTATCATAATACCCACTGCCTTGACATGGTCAAAAGACATATTAAGACACAGGAAATATATGAGGAGGAGACTGTAATGGAACTAAATTTTTATCATCACATGAATAGAATTAGGCAAAGACAGAGTGATAAATCTATCAACCAAGAAAGAAGAGAATCTCCCCGTTGCTCTTTATTAAAGGACTTACCCTCCATTCTGTTGATAACATAAAGCATATGTCCACATTCAAATAAACATTGATATATTACGTTCAAGATGGCAACACAAAAGGATACTGAACCCATCCCCTTCCATGAACACACCGAATCTACAGTTACATATGGAACAACTTTATCTGGAAAAAAAAAACAAACAAAAAAAAAACTGGCTACATGACTCCTACATGTGGGGGGAGGAGAGAAGGCCCAGGTGGAACCTGGTAGGAGAGGCTGGGACACAATCGAGCCGTAAACCCCAGCCCTGGCAGTGACTCACGGTCAAAACCTCGAACTTCTTCCTGAGGAGAAAAGGTCTTGAACCCCACATGGAGCACCTCGGACTTTTAAAACCTGCACCTGAGGGACAAGCCCCCAAAACAGTGTAGCTTTGAAAACCAACAAGGCTCACGTCCACAAGACCATCTGAGTAAAGAGCTCGCGAGCTCGCGAGCACAGACTCACCTGCCTCAGGGGCCAGGAGGGAAGTGGTCCGGCAAGGGGCTCCCGGACTGTGTTTGGAAGAGGCTCGTTTGCTTGTCTTGCAGCATCAGCCTGAGACGCAGGTATCTGCTTTGACTCATATTTGGGGACTGTTGAGGTCCTCTTCAGGACAGAGACTGGCGGACACCATCCTCGTCTGCCCGCGCCCCGCGCCGTTCCGCCCTGTGCCACGCTGCGCCACGCCGCGCCACGCCGCGCCACGCCGCGCCGCCCCGCGCCGCCCCGCCCTCTGCTGGGAGAGACATGCGCTCTTGTGAGCTTCACCTTCTGCGAGAGACGCAGAAGAGTTTGGGAGGAGTTTGAGTTTGCGCGCGGCAAAGCACGAAATCACATGGAGCAGTTGTGGATGGTAAAGAAAATGAAAATGAAGAGACTACAAGCTCAAGAACTGCTTGGCCACTGTTTCTGTGTCTTCCTTCTCCTATTAGTACAGTTTCTACAGCATAAAATATGTTTTTAAATTTTCTATAGAAAGTGCAGCCCTTTATTGCTTACACCTGGGGCAATACACCAGCGCCCATGGTGTCTGAAGATGGAAGTTTCCTCCAAGAAGGGAAGAAAATCAATAACAAATTCCCAAGCGAGATGCTAAGTAAAGATGCATATTTTTCAGAGTAAATTTATGTGAATCTATGAGATCACCCAGAACACCCTTATCTGTGTCAAGGATCTGAAAGCGCCTGGAGAAGAGGGGATTTGTGACTTGAGTTACTGTTTGTTAATCCTATTTAAATGACTCATTTCACGCTGGGTTGGGAGATACTTCAATGAGACCATTTCAGGGAACTTGATATATGCTCTCCATGCTTAGGCTCTGTGAGGACTGGCATCCGACTTGCACCTGAAAAATCTAAAAGTGAAGAAATGGGATGGCTACTGCCAAATGGTGGGTTAGGAAGAGGAAGTGGCATAGGACAGGACTGGCATAGGACAACCTGCCTTCTCAGATTGTCGGAGTGAAAGATGTGTGATTAGTCCTATAGATCAGAAGTGATCCACACGTGTGAGAGAATCATCATGGATGTGTTTATGCCTTGTCCAGGGGACCATCTAGAGTGGCATGTGTTGCTCATTGATAGAAGCTGTAGGAAGAAGCTATAAAGGACAAACTGGGTAAGAGGACATTTCCAGCATCAAGAGATCTGCGGGTGAGAGAGGTCAGTGGTGGGGGAGAGGAGGGTTTCTATGAAGAGTTCACAAAAGCACCTCATCAGGGAAAAGGCAATTTTAAATTCCTGCCAGAACCAGGGAATGTGAAGCCACCTCCCAAATTTATCAATGAAGTGAGAATTTTGTCTGTTGTCTTCCCTCCTTTCCCCTTCCCACTCCTCCCCCAACACCCCTTACTGAAAGCCATTTCCAGCTGTAAAAGACTCAACCTGGAGGAGAGAAGATTTAACTTTAATCAAATGTAGTGCTTTTGTTATTGTAAGAGGATATACATTCTAATTTCCAAATAAAAACTGCATTTGTGACTTAGTGACCCCGAAGCGACCACAGGTTTTTTACTTATAAACTTATTTATTTTATGAACCCAGAATAAGCAGAAAAGTTATGGTGCCTGCCTAAGTTTTCGTAGAGGAGCTGGGAAAGAAATAAACCCGTTAAACAGACGTAAAGATAACACAAGTTTCAAATATAAAATTGCTATATGATTACAAATCTAGTTTGTTCACTGACCTGATCTCATTCGAGTCTACACATGTATTTTTACTTCACCTTTCCTACTTGTCATTGTTCCATGGGAGACGGCGGGGGGGCGGGGGGGGCAGTCTGCTGGCTAGCAGTTGGTGGTGCTGTTTCTTGTAGACACTTTTGTCGGTTGTGGTTGGATGCTAGTAATTGGGGCAGCTAGAACAGGTGGAATAGATGGGAGAGAGGGATCACTCCCCTATCTTTTGACTTTCCTTCTATTTAATAACACTCACCTGGTTGGTAAAGGTGCTTACAAAGGGAATGATTAGAATTTGGTTAATCTTTCTGAGCATCCAGCTTGTAGAGTAGAAACAAAATTTTAAAACCTGCTTAGATTCTTCTTCTCTTTGTGTTCCAGCCACAGTTCTCCATGCACATGCCCTCTCTCTAACAGTTCTCCCAGTATTTTTTGTGCATAATTTTATGATGGACATTATCTCAAAAAAACATTCTAGCTATTTGACTTTTAACTTAGAGTTTTTAAAGAGTATTTTATGATTAAGACATATGAAAAGCACAGATAAATACATTATATTTACCTCCCTTATTTGTAAGGTATGCTTTTTGTAACTTAATATTTTAATGCAATCTGGGTTCAGGAGCAAGGACACCTTGAATTTTAGTGCTGTAGCAAATGCCAAGAAAGTAGCTCCTGGAGGAATCTAGAATGTTTTCAGCCTTATTGGTGGTACAGTAAATCAGATATGCCAAAACACATGACAAAACTACATCTCTGAATATTTACTTTGGAAGATGGATGTTATGGGTTGAATTGTATCCCTCCCAAAATAATATGTTGTTCTAACCCCCAGTACCTCAAAATGTAACCTTATTTGTAAATAGGTTCTGTATAGAGGTAATCAAGTTAAAAGAGCTCATTAGGGTAGGCCTAATCCAATATGACTGGGGCCCTTATAACAAGGGAAAACTTGGACACAGAGACAGACATTTGGACATTCTCATGTAGAGGGAGAATGCAAAGTAGAGACAGTTGGGAGAAGATGGTCCAGGTGATTGGAGCAATGCATCTACAAGCCAAGAAATAGCAAGGATTTCCAGCAAAGACCAGAAGCCAGAAGAGATAAAGAAAGATTCTCCCCTAGAAACGTCTTCTCCCCTAGAAAATAAAGCATATCCCTGCAGACACCCTGATTTCAAACTTTTAGCTTCCAAAACCGTGAAAGAATAAATTTCCATTGTTTTGAGCAATCCATTTTTTGGTACTTTGTTATGGCAGCCCTAGCAAACTAATAGAGTGGGTTACTGGGTCGCTGGAAGAACATGAATTAAAGATAGGGTTCAGAGAAGATGTAACAATTCCAGAGAAAGAAGCTAGCTTATATAAATTTGGAGGAAAGTTTACTTCTTGAGTAGGGCCAGGGGAAGCACAACATATATTCAATAAAACATCTTGGGGCTTCCCTGGTGGCACAGTGGTTGGGAATCCGCCTGCCGGTTCAGGGGACGTGGGCTTGTGCCCCGGTCCAGGGGGATCCCACGTGCCGCGGAGCGGCTGGGTCCGTGAGCCATGGCCACTGAGCCTGCGCGTCCGGAGCCTGTGCTCCACAATGGGAGAGGCCACAGCAGTGAGAGGCCCGCGTACCGCAAAAAAAAAAAAAAAAAAAAATCTTGAGATTCTGCGCACTACGTGTGTTTCTTTCTGCTCCAGTAGTATCTCAGGGCTTCTAGGGGTCATAACGACAAAAGTGGAGTTTGCTAAGGCACAGGAGTCAAATGATGGTAACACATTAAGCTTCATACAGCTAGTATCAAATGTCACCTCTTTGTATATTTTTTTTAGTATTATTACCCCTTTTTGTACATTTTTGCCTTCACAAATTAATGATAGGTTTTTGGGATCAGAGAACATGTTCTACAGTTTGTAAAATCCTCTAGAAAATGGGAAATTTCATTGTACACAGTAGGTATGTAATGAATTCAGAGTAAAGTAAAAATATCAGAATGGTACAAGATTATTTGGGGGGTCACATACACATAAACCCTTCTGACTAGGCAGCTATGCACTCTCCATTACAAAAGACTAACTTGGTGCTATTTTTTTCCCACTGCGTTTTAATTAGCTTTGATTAACAGTGCAAAGAGCTAAACGAAAACAGGATCCATCTCCTTTTTTCTTTCTTTCTTTTTTTCTTTTAGTCAATATGTGGGGGATTTATATTCACTAGTCTAACTCTCACATATCACCAGCAGAATTGGGCCCCAAGCAATTTATTCATTTGCAGCCATAATGAATGACTCAGGGGATTGAAATGGTGAAAGACTCTGTCATGTGAAGATTTGTAGTGATTGGTTACAATAGGAAAATGAATTCCACAGAGCCAACTAGTGTATGTATAATGAATTCATTGCTTCAGTTACAACAGAAACGAAATACCAAAAAGTTTAGTTCCCACATATAAAACAAAGATCACTGGTAATATCATGTGGAAAGCAAAAATGATGAGACAACTAAATCCAGTGATAGTTACATATGTAAAATAGTACAGGTTGTTCCAGTACCTTAGGCAGCCAGAGGTAGTCTGTACAACCCCTAAGGATTCTTTGTAATTCTAGATATTGTCTGTTGTCCCTTGGCTTCACACTTACCTTTTGGTACTATCCTTTCTATCCTTGGGGCTGGAAGCCAGAAAACTCTTTGTTTTCAGGTCCCTTTGCCAACTGGTTTCTTGTTAGGTTCTGCCAATAGGAGGTACCAGCTGGAGATTAGAAGATTACAGCAAAAAAAGAGAGTTTATTCTACTTTTTTCTTTTCTTTCTTTCTTTCTTTCTTGTTTGATGCTTATTTTCAGTGCCTCTGGCAGTAAAGCAAAAGCAGTGAGCAAAGGACTGTAACCAGAGGCAGCAATAGGTTTAGCAACATCACGCAGTGCAGGCTCTCTGAGCAACAATGCTGGGGCTCCAAAAGCACCATCAGCACCACCTCCAGCACCTTAGAAGCAATCAGATGTGGAGCAACTCCTTGAATTTTAAGCAGTACCAATCTCTCCCTTGCTCCTCTAGCCCTCCTTTCTTTGCTCTGTTGCTTTCCTAGCTCCTCAACATCTCCAGTTCTTTGTGTTAAACCTCTCTCTTCTCGAAATGTCTATAATGGTTTCTGTTTTCTTTACTGGACCCTAACTGATGCTGCATTATACTGAGAATGTTCTCAGAAACAAACAAAAAAAAAAACAATTGGAACTGGTTATGTAATCTGATTGGACCTAAATATTGTCATGATCTTATTGCCAACAGAAAATGGGAAACTGGTAGTTCATACCATGTAGTGGCAACGTGGTAACTGGAATTATTCCCTGTCATCACCCAGGATGATGTGCCTGGTAATGCTGAGCTTGAAAATTCCAAGTGGCTGCGTCTGTGTGGATATGATTACAGGACTGAGGGGCAGTTAGGTAGCTTCTGACTATACTGGAAAGCTTCAAGGAAGAAAATGGCAATCTCCTGGCTTTAAATTCTCTCAGCTCAAAATATGCACAGAGAGGTTATGTGATGGTCCTAATAGAGTCTCTAAGTCATGAGGTCATAGAATTAAGTCACTGAAAATCAGACCCAAAATTTGATCCTGTAAGTTGTAGAACAACATAAGTTGAATAGACAGCTTCAGGATATCTCTTACGTAAATGTCAGGGCATTGGTTAACAAGGAGTAGAACTCTGAAAATTGTAATGATGACCTGGGGTGGATTCAGATTAATCTGAAAGCTTTGGAATTCCAAGTCCTCTGAGCCTCCTTTTCTGAGGGAGCAGTTCTTATTTCCCCAGGAAGAGGAAAGCAAGCCTTCACTTGCTTTATGATCCTAGAGTTAACTCAACTGAGGCAGTCACTTTGCAAGATGGTGCCCGTTATTTTCAGGATACACCCTCTTCCCGACTTATTGCTTTCATGCTCAAAACTAGAGTCATATTCCAATGGGCCCACGATTATGAAAGCAAAAGCTTGGCCTCGAAGGAAACAGTTTATACACTGAAGGAATTGTAAGACCCATTTAATTTATATTGGCAGAATCTGGGTAATATGTATAGGAAAGGTTTCTGAGATTGTTAGGCCAAGGAGGACAAAACACAATAATGAATTCAATGTGTTAGACTGATCAGGCAGTAGTAGCTCTAACGGTTTGCTTCGTTGGTTGACTGAAGCATTGAGTCAATAGTGATAGACACTTAATGAGGTTGTGATGACAGAACTTGCCTGAAATAATGTTTAAGAGGAATCCAATGATTTAGGAGATAGGAATGCTGCAGTATATTTATCATATGCTACCTGCTTCCTACTGCCTTGCTCACTGCCTTTCATGTCCCCTGCCAGAGTCCAGACAATTCTTCATCTTGACCATGGCATTGAGAAAGTCTGTATGACAGGACTACTAGGATCCCTGAAAAGCTTAGTTGGCTGACCTCTTCAGGTGATTATTATAAGAGCTGACATCACTGAAGGAGCTCCATGATTTCACGGAGAATAATAAGGTGGCAGAGGTCAAAGGGCAAGGAGAATGCAGTTACAAAAATGGGCAGCAGGGTTGGAGTGACTGTTAGATCCCTTTAAGAAGGGATTTCTGGTAGTGGCTAATAAATCAAAGGTCCTTTAGAAGGAATTAGATTTCAGAGGTTGAGAAACTATGGACCATGGACCAAATCTAGCATGTTAGCCATTTTGTAAACAGTTTTACTGGAACTCTGTCTTGCCCTTTCACATATATACACATTTCTATGGCTGCTTTCACATCACAATGGCAACAGAGATCATATGGCCTGCAATGCCTAAGAAAATTACTATCTGGTCCATTACAGAAAAAGTATTTGCTAACATTAAATTAGATGGTTAACTGACTGTTGTATTGATTACTGCGTATAATATCAATCAAACATCTAGGTCTGGAATACAGGGACTTTACTTGAGTCGTTATAGTGTAGATAATGGCCTCTTAACCAATTCCTAGACCTGAACAGGTTAGCAGATCTGGAACCCTTTGAATGAAGGAAGCCTGGGTTTTTGCAGAAAGACCACACCCTGCCCCCCAACACATGCTCCAAGTGACCCTGCTATATATACTGAAAATATTCCTCTAGACCTTCTATAAAGTAGCCTGCATCTATTTGGCCAGATAACTGTGCACTGAGGAAAATGAAACTCAATCTTTGGGGCATTACTAGATATGGGCTCTGAGTTGTTGCTAATCCTTGAGGACCCCAAATGCTATGATCATCAATAAGATGAGAGGTTAGACGATAAATGGAATTTAGCACATTTCCATCTTGCAATTAGCCTAGCGAGGCCAGAGACCACTCTGGCATTGTTTACCCAGTTCTTAGATTCCAGTTGGAATAGACATACTGAATAACTTCCAGAGCCCCACTCTGACCCTCTGACTCCTCGAGGGAGTGTGTTATCTTTGGCTCTGGAGTAACGGCAGCTTCCTAGTCATGCTTTAACAACCTTCTTCACCTCTTTGCTCCCTTTAAACCGTCCTTTACTCTTCCTGCTCTTTTCATACCTCTGTATTCAATCCCTTGATTTTAATTTCTCTCTGCCTGAAATGTATTACTGATATACTTGCTTACAATCAGCTTGTTGCTTAAACACTGGGGGAAGACAATAGGCTCAGATCATAATGGCACCTTCTCCTCAGTTTCTTCATGTGTAATATGAAGGTGTTATACCTGGAGAGCCCAAGCCAGTTGCTCAGGGTCATATATCTATATCATTGCCAAATGTGAGTATTAAGAATTCCTGGCTCCTGGCCCAACAGGCCAGATTCTAAATGTATACCTTAACTGTTCTTAAACATCTTTTTTTTTAATGTACAGAATCTTTGGTTGAACTGAGATCTTGGAAAGCTGAATCTCTAGGGAAAGATCCTAGGGATGTGTCTTTTTCTAAAGCCCTAAAGTTCATAGAGCAGTATTTGGGAACTGTAACACTAAGTACAAGAAAATACAGAGGGATTGCATCACAGTGGTTTTATCTTATGAGAATTCACCCTTATGTGAATGAAGGAGAAATAAGAGAAAATAAAAATGAATAAATAAAGCAGGTGATTTTGTTTTCGATCTCTGCAATGGATGTGTACCCCAGTACCCAGAGTAAGTGTGATAAGAATTGGATGTTTCTTTGGTCAGTCTTAGTCTCTACAAGACTTTCATAGTGAGAATGCCTTCTCTATCTTGGGTAAGACCATAAAGGTGTGTGACCCACAGAATCGGTCAGAAGTTTTTGTAATATCTTTACAAGTTATGTAGTCCCACCAGACAGGAAGAATATTTCTGTGCAAATCATTCCAAATGTATTTTTGAAACTATATAGAAAAATATTTCAAAATCTTAAGAAGCATAAAGGTGCAAATTCAATCAGGTAATGTGGTAGTCTTGGTGGAATAGCAGATTTCTGTGAGACAATTAGTTAACTGGGTAGTACTATGTCTCAAAAGGAAGGAAGTGGGGTTTCTGACCATCTTCTTTACTAAGTTACATAGTTTAAGGTATGGTGACTGTAGGAATGGGCTCAGCCCAGCAACTGAGGTCAACATAAATTACCCTGGATGTCTTCACACCTAGATATCTCTATTACTTAATATCTTTTTCATTATTTGATTTCAACTGGCTATGAAGAGATCCCTTAAATTGCCTAAATTGACATAATTGTTTTCTTAGTGGGTAATATTTTTAAACCCGGGTACATTTACAATGAAATACAGAAAAAAATTCTTAAGAGAATAAAACTATAATATTAATATTTTTGTGTTAAGAAAATTATGTCTATTTGACTTTTTTCATGTATTTACAATATATACAAGATTTTTACCTTATAAAGTAACTGGACATTCTTGCAATTCCAATGTAAAATGGGAAATGGAGGAATTAGTTTAAATATGTTTTAAGCTAAAATCTTACTGTTCTTATATGCAGCAATTTTTTGTAAAAATTACTATATTTATAAGTTTTATTTATAGAATATGTATTATTTAACTTCTTTTTAAGGCTCATCAAACAATTGAAATAATTAAAAGGAAATCAAGTGTATTAAATTTATACATGCGATTTAAAAGTGTGAATTTGTTTAATTAACTAAATGTGTAAATGGGATCAAATAGTAATCAAAGGCTTCCTTAAAGGTAGTTGCTAAAATTTGTTATACTTATAAATAGAATAGTAACTTTTGCACACTGAATTGAAAAGCTTAAGGAAGAACCATGTTTATGAATTTGTTATTAATGCATTGAATTTTAATTTAAATAAATACCTGAATACCTTTTGTGTAGTCCAAATCTACACAGTAGACAAGGAAAAAAATTGACATTTCTGGACTAAGTGTATAAGAATTAGTATTTTTCACATAAACTCTTGAACAGAAGCCAACCATTCCAACTTGTGTTCATAGACAAAAAAGAAAAAAATCTAATATGGAGGTTGTCTTGAAATTATATAAAAATGATAGGTGTCAAATTAGTCTCCAACATGGAATTTTCAAGGTTAATTTTGACTCTAAGCCAGTTTTTGCTTTGTGTAAAACTCCCCATGTAAAAATAATTCTCTACGAAGAAAATTCAGAACATTTACTCATAAAATTTCAGCCTTGAAAGGAATCTCGGCACTTCAATTCCAACGCCTCATTTTGTGACAAGGGAATGGAACCTCAGAGATGTAAAATACCTGTGGGCACAGAGACAAATCATGAAAGAACTGAGACAGGGAGCCGAGTCTCCTGGGTACCAGCCCCAGTCATCATCTCTAATTCATAGTGCTTAACCCATCAAGGCTTTCAACATTTGATTCCTGAAACCAGGTCATCATTTTAACCTCCAATTTTGAAATGAGGATCAGGAAATTAATGCCACATTATACAGTGATATCATCATTATCGGAACCAAGACAGCTGAGATCCTAGAGCTCTGTGTTTTCACAGGACCCGGTTGCTTTTCATTTCTCAACCTGGCACCTTCTGTTGCCACTAAGTATTCACTCGGAGTTCTTTTAAAAGGAAAGTTTCATACACTTCCTATGGCCTCTACTCTCTCATAGAAGGAGTGACATTTGAAAATTCTGACAGTAAGACATCTCTGACTTCAATCACAGAGTGTGAAAATGAATATTTTCCACATGCAACTTTGAAGGTTGGTGCTCTTTTAACATAGCCTTTCAGTTTTACTTGAGATTGACTGCAGGGGAATTGGATGGTAGTTCAAGCAGCACAACAGAGGATGTTTGATAATCAGTGCCCAGTGTAAGAGGAAGGATGATGAGGCCTCTGTTGCACCAAGGCAAGGCAAAGCCCGTGGCTCGGGGAGAGATAATTTATCCAAAGAAATTTAGCGCTTCCACTGAAGACTTCTATAGCAAATTGTGTGTGCTCAAATTCTGCTCTCTAGCTGGTGTGGATGTTGCTTCCAAACTTTGTTGTCAATTTCCTATTGAGCAGAGAATTTTGTACAGTATTGGTTGGTATCAACTCATGAGATATATCTATCTATCTATCTATATACATATACATATATATATATATGTTTGTATACATAATATTCTAATGTATAATATGTATTGTTATATATTATTTACAGAACTTAAGAAAGGAGAGACATTTAAGAAAAAAGTAAAAGAAGTGAAAGATGAATACTTTACTTTTTTTTTCTTGGTTAATTTGTAAGAAGAAATTCCCTCTTGATAGATGCTAAATAGTACTTCAGAGTTTGTAATAAAAATTTCCTCATAGAAACTATGATGGTTAGGTATTTAAGGCATTACCCATCTTGATATTAGAAAACTTCTTTTTTTGCTTGTTTCTACATGTGTTATAAGCCCCACAATGCACTGTTATCAGTTTTGCTTTTAATAGTAGTCTTGTAGACCTACCCACACATTCACTATTTCTGACATTCTTCATTCATTTCTACAGATCAAGGGCTACATTGGCTATCATTTCACTTCAGCCTGAAGAATTTATTTTAGTACTTCCTGTAGTGCAGGTTTACAGAAACAAATTCACTCACCTTTGGATGTCTAAAAATATTTTATTTCACCTTCATTTCTGAAAGCTAATTTTCCTCAGTATGGGATTTCCAGTTGACAGTCACCCCTCCCCCCACCCACATTTCACCTCTTAAATGATATTGTTTCATTGTCTCCTGGAATTCCATTGTGATGAGAATTTAGCCATCATTTGTCACTCTTATAGATGTTCCCCTTTATTCAATGCATCTCTCCCCATGTTATGGATGCTTTTAAAATTTTCTTTTTATCTTTTCAGTAGTTTGACTATGATGTATCTGGGTATATTTATCCAGCTTGGGGATCTTCTGCACTTGGGTTTTAGTGTTGATGTCTTTTATCAATTCTGGAAAATTCTCCTCTGTAATCTCTTTAATTATTTCTTCTGCACCACTATCTGTCTCCACTCCTAAGACTGTAATGACATGTATATTAAACCATTTGGTGTTTTTCCTATGTATCTGCTATGAGCTGACTTGTGTTCCTCCAAAGTTCATATGTTGAAATTGTAACCCACAGTATCTCAGAATGCAACCAAATTTGCAGGCATGGTCTTAAAGAGATAATTAAGTTAAAATGAGGTTATTAGGGTAGGCCGTAATCCACTGTGCCTGGTATTCTTCTAAGAAGAGGAAATTTGCACATGTACATGTACAGAAGGAAGATCATGTGAAAACACAGGGAGACAATGGCCATTCCAATCCAAGGAGAGAGGCCTCAGAAGAAACCAACTGTGCTGACATGGGCCTCTTGCCTCCAGGAACATGTGAAAATTAATTTCTGTGGTTTAAGCCACCTAGTCTGTTGAACTTTGATATGATAGCCCTAAGAAACTAATACAGTGTCTCCATGTGTTTTCAGTTTGAATAACATATTGGTCTATTAGTTAACTGAATCTTTTTTATTCTGTGTACAGTCTGCTAACTCTATCAAAACATTTTCTTTCCCATATTGTATTTCTCACATGTTGTCTGCTTTTTCCACTAAATCCTTTAACATATTTATCATAGTTATTGTAAAATCCTTGTTGGATAATCCCAATGTCTGTGTCATTTCTGGATCTGCTTCTTGAATATTTCCTCTTTGGACAATCAGTCAACATTTTCTTTCTTCTTCACATGTTTCATACTTTTTGGTTTATATGCTATAGATTGTATATATATGCAGACAGTAGAGATTAAATTAAATGATATTTACCCCTAGAACATGGCATGTCTCTTCTTCTGTCAGGCAACAGTGTTGGGGAGGAGGAGGGTGGATCAATCTAAACATTAGTGGGGCTGGATCTAGGTTTGGTTGCAGCTTTAAACAGATGCAATTCACTATTGGTTTCAAATGTCTGGAGGATCACTGGGGAGTTAGTACTTTTTTCTCTCCATTCTCACACCCGGACTTCTGTGACTGGGGAAAACTTTCTTTACCCTGTTCCCCTCGTCAACCTTTGAAGGGTCATTGCAGTACCATTGATGAAGGCCTAGAATGCCTCAGTGGGGTTTCCTCTCAGTTCTCTTGCCCCCTCCCCAGTCTTTGAAGCCACTGGATCACACTCAGTAAGAACGTGAGGCTCTAAGAAGTTTCCTCCTGGCTCTCACACCCTGCCCCAACTTTGAGTCGACTAGTCACCGTCTTACACTCCTTAGAGGCCTGTGATCCTCTGGGAGGGGAGGGGGCATCTCTTTCAGTTGTAAGTCCTTCTCTCTTAGGAATGACTTGTTACTGTTCACATTTTAGTTCATTTAATCATCTTTGTGTCCTCTGCTCTCAGATGTACTTCTAAAACTCTGGGATTTTTGTAGCTCATCTGGACAGTTATCACTGTTAGGATCAGTAGGTCATATTTTGAAACTTTCTACAATCACCTGAAATAGCAATCTCTTCTATTTATTAATTCTTAGGTAAGAAATTCAACCACATTTGAGGGAAGAATTCAACCATATATGAAGGGGGAATAAACAAAACACAGATGCCAAAATAGGCAGCATGTATGGAGAATATTAACTAGTTCAGTTTGGTTAAAGAATTTGGAATATGAAGGTGAATTGTAGAAAACGAGGAAACGTTGCTGGAATTATCTATTGGTTTTGACAACATGGTATCCCATTCCTCATTCTAGAAAATATTCTCAGTTTCCATCTGGGGAGGTGTTCCTCACCTAATCCAATTATATTATTTTGATGGGGTTGTACAGAGAGAGGCATAGGAACTCAGCCTAGATAAAAATCATACCCCATTTTTTAGTCAATAATGCAGTTATAAGAGCCATGTCAAGCTAGTTGGTGTTCTTTCCTGGACTCTACATACACTGACGAGAAGAAAGAGGAGAAAAGCCAAATTTCCCATGTGTGGTGAAGCCTAACTGGAGCAGAGCCAGAGGACAGATGACCTGCAGGCTAGCTCTACCCCCATCTCTCTCTCTCTCTCTCTCTCTGTTTTGTAAGGCTTTTTTCTTTAACTGCTCTGAGCTAGGTTCTGTCACTTGGCAATCTCAAGTCCTGTGATTGTTTAGACTAGACTCTCTTTCTTTATCTATAATAAAATATCTAGATTTTAGTTACTCTATTATAACTATCAAATTGGCTCATGACATTGGTTCCAGAGAATTCTTCTCAACTCATGATTTCTAAAACCAATGCAAAAATAAAGGAAATAACCACATTTAGGAATTTTATAGTACTGTTACAGAACCACTTCACTTAACCATACTTTTGAAGGACTTTGGAATCATTGTCATCACCCTCCTTCTACAGATGAGGAAATTATGATACAAAAGACTTAAACAATATGACCTAGATTACATAAATTGTTGCCAGAATACTAAAAACATATGTTTCATTAGTTGATCTGGTAATTTGTTCTCTGTTTGCTCTACCAAGTATCTTTATTCATAGATAACTTGTCTACATTATTCTCTTGTTTACCATAGAATTCCAATGTGACTCTGTTTTGTATCTCACTTTGCAGTTATTGAAATACACCAAAAGTTAGTCTGTCAACAATGATTTAGTAATTTAAATTCTAAACAAAACAAAATATTTCATTAGATAGAAATACTAAAGGATGGTTCTAATATTAAGCTTCCATGTTGCCTTCATTCATTTGATTTTGGCCAAAGGGGGAAAAACATTGCCTTTGATCTAGATACTATTAGTATGTGTGCCCATCCTCAAATGAGTTATATTCTAGTTTAGGGAAATAATATAAATGAATTAATACAATAAAAAAATAAATAATACTTCATAGTAGTTGTCACAGATTGAAATTATTTTCCCATTTCTAAGTTTGCTCAATATATGTCTCTCTGATCACAAGCTTTATGAAGATAGGAGCCATGTTCATTTTCTTTACCACTGTTTCTGAGTCCCTATTTTAGTGGCTGATATATAATTATCATTCAATAAATACTTGAGCAGTGAATGCATAAATGAGAGGCACTACTCGGTGTTAAGAGAGAGCAAGGTTACTTCTAGCCGGGATGATTAAGGAAGGTTTTTTTTCTTTTAATAGCAGACAGCATTCTACCTAGGTCTGCAAGACTAATCAGGGTTTGAATGAGATTGGGTTTGAGGAAGGGAGCAGCATAAACATGAGCACACAGGTGCTGAAATACGAAGCAGGTATGAAGAATGTCAAAAACCAGTTTGGTTGAAGTATTTGATATATGAAGCTGAGTTATGGAAAATGAGGTTGGAAAGGAGGTTTGGGACCAGAGGGCCTTTTATTTCAATCTAAGAAATTTTACTTTTATTTTGTAGACAATGGGAGTCGGTGAAGGATGGTGCCCTGAGGAATGAACAGAGCTGTGGTACAGGATGATTAATCTGGGAGATGTCTGCCGACTGGATTAGAATGCGGAGAGATTGGAGGTAAGGGGACAGGTTAGCTATAAATTACAAGTGAAGAACAACGAAGCCTGAAAACAGGGTACAGGAAGGGAGGAGGGAGATACAGTGGCGTATAGTAATTATTCTTATTATTAACGACTATTACAGCTACAACGATCATTTATTGTTCTAGGCACTAGACTAAGACCACTATTGCATCATTTTTTTTTCCACAAAGCAACCTCATCAGGTGTACAATATTAACCCTATTTTGCACTTGAGAACGTGAAGCACCCAGGGCACACTTAGCAATTGGTAGAGCCAGAACTTGAAACAGATAATGTGATTCCTGAACCTAAGCTCAAAGCAACTCTTAGTTATTTAAAAGTTAAATCCAAGGTCCTAAGTAATTCTCTAGATGTGGAGTCAAAAGAGTGGGGGGTTTCTCCTATTTTACCTGTAAGATTTCAAATTTATAATAGTAATAGAAGGAAAGTTTATATTTAGTATATATTTGGTTCATGATGCCTCCAGGGTATCCAATGGAGAGTTCTAGTAGGCAATTTGTAATGTAAGACTAAAGTTCAAAAGAGAGTCTGGGAACGGAGATTTAGAAATGTTAGCACAGAGGAAATATTTGAAATCACACTATTGCCATGATAGAGAGTATACGAAACCAGGACAGAGGGCCAGGGACCAATCTTTGAGAATGTTTCACAGGATGGGAGGAGAAAGGGCAAACAGAATGAAACAAGGAGTATCAAAAGAGACAGAAGGTGTTATGGGTTGAATTGTGTCCACATAAAAAGACATGTTAAAATCCTAACTCTTAATATTTCAGAATGTGAATTTTTTGGAAAGAGGTCTTTATGGATTTAACCAGGTTAAGATTACGGTGGACTTTAATTCAATATGAATGATGTCATTATAAAAAGGGGAGATTTGGAGACAGGCACCCACAAAGGGAAGACGATTAGAAGACACACAGGAGGGCTTCTCTGGTGGCACAGTGGTTAAGAATCTGCCTGCCAATGCAGGAGACACGGGTTCGAACCCTGGTCCAGGAAGATCCCACATGCCACGGAGCAACCAAGCCCGTGCACCACAACTACTGAACCTGTGCTCTAGAGCCTGTAAGCCACAACTACTGAGCCTGTGTGCCACAACTACTGAAGCCCGTGTGCCTAGAGCTTGTGCTCCGCAGCAAGAGAAGCCACCGCAATGAGAAGCCAACACACTGCAACGAAGAGTAGCCCCCACTCACCACAACTAAAGCCCACACACAGCAACGAAGACCCAACACAGCCCAAAATAAATAAATAAAATAAATAAATTTATATATAAAAAAAAAGAAGACACAGGAAAAAGCCACTTGTGTAACTGGATGTGAAGCATCTCCAAGCCAAAAATGTGAAAGATTGCCAGCAAATATCAGAAGCTAGAAGAAGTAAGTATTTCTCCCTAGAGCTTTCAGAGAGAGCATGGTCCTGCCAGAGCCTTGATTTTGTACTTCAAGCCTCCAGAACTGTAAAAAGAAGTGGCTTTAAGCCACCTAGTTTTTGGTACTTTGTGACAGCATCCCTAGGAAACTAATTCAGAACGCAAACCAAGAGATTTTATTGGAAAACATACGTGCACACACACACACACACACACACACACACACACACACACACAACCAGACTGTTTCAAAATTATGAATGGAAATGGTCAATAGTCTAAATACTGCAGAGATATCGTTGAGTATAAAGACTGAGCAAATCCTATCTTCTTTGATAATTAGAACTGATTAGGGATCTCTGAGGGGTCAGTTTCAGTGTAGTGGTGTGAGAAGACGCATATTTAAATTTAAATACCTACGAACTAAAGTACTTGAAATACTGGATTGTATGATAAGAACAAGTGGTGAAGACTGTGACAAGCAGATGTCATACTCCATAAAGTCATTCCATTTTAAAAAAAAACATTACTAGGATGGCAAAGAAAAATACATCTGTAGTCCATGAATGCATATCCTTTCTATTAATGAATACGTCTGTTACAACTAATTTTCGAAGTCTGATAATACAAGGGAGAGCAGAGAGAGAAGTTAAGGAAGTTACAGGACCAAAAGAAAGGATATGTTTTAAGAATACTATACATGTGTTATATATACACAATGGAACATTGCTCAGCCATAAAAAAGAATGAAACAATGCCATTTGCAGCAACATGGATGGAACTAGAGATTATCTTACTAAGTGAAGTAAGTCAGAGAAAGACAAATAACATATGATATCACTTATACGTGGAATCTAAAAAAATGATACAAAAGAGCTTATTTACAAAACAGAAATAGACTCACAGATGCAGAAAACAAACTTATGGTTACCAAAGGGGGAAGGGGGTGGGGAGGGATAAATTAGGAGTTTGGGATTCAAATATATATACTACTATATATATACAATAGAAATGAACAAGGACCTACTATATAACACACGGAACTATACTCAATATCTTGTAATAACCCATAATGGAAGATAATGTAAAAAAGAATATATATATATCTGAATCACTTTGCTATATACCTGAAACTAACACAACATTGTAAATCAACATTTCATTTAAAAGACAGGAAAAAAAGCTAAAAAAAATACTGTAGAAAATATTGATTCTTCCAGTTCAAGAGCACAGTATATCTTTCCATCTGTTTATGTCATTTTCAATTTCTTTCATGGATGCCTTATTGTTTTTCAAGTGCAGGTCTTTTACCTCCTTAGGTTGATTTATTCCTAGGTATTTTATTCTTTTTGATGCAATGGTAAATGGAATTGTTTATTGAGACTTATTTTATGACCTAGCATGTAGTCAACCTTTGTGAAATATCTATGTGAAGTCTTTTGAAAATAAAGTATATTCTGTAGTTTTGGGGCTTAATATGTGTTAATATGGGTTTGGGGATTTATAAGTGTCAACTAGATCCAGCTGATTGACTGTGTTGTTTATATACCCCACTGATTTTTTTGTATGTTTACTATAAATTATTGAGAAATGGATGTTATAATTTCTGACTAAATTTTTCTTTCCTTCTTATTGGCTCTATCAGTTTTGCTTCTTGTATTCTAATACTCACTTATTAGGTGCAGATATATTGAGTATTGTTATGCCTTTCAGATGAAATGTTTCTTTTATCATTATTTAATGTCCCCTTTTATGTCTTGTAATATTCTATTTTTGAAATTTATTTTGTTGGATATTAATTTAGCTGTGTCAGCTTTCTTATGCTTATGGCTTGCCCAGTATAATTTTTCCATTATTTTACTTTCAATCTATCTATATCTTTGCATTTTAAATGCATATATTATAGACAGCATATGGTTGGGTTTTGCTTTATAATTCTGGTAATCCTTCTCTTTAAATAAGGTATTGAGTTCATTTACCATTCCTATGGACATTCAAAAGGATATGATGAAGTCTTTGCAAACAATTAAAAAAGAAGAATTCCGATATGTGTGACCAACAGCATCTTCATTGGAATAAACATGACTATTCCGAAGAAGACAATGGTGGTATATTAATAAGTTACTTTAAATGGGCAAAATTACTTTACACAAATGATCTTCATTTAATGTGCAGTGTGTCAATGGAGTGCTTTGACCCTTGGCTTATATTTTTGTTTGTTTTTTCATAAGTTTAATTATGCCCTATGTCTTCATTGTCTTTTAAGATTTTCCATTTTATTTGGGAGAACCCTCCCTATTTCCTACCACATATTTGATTATATCTAAGTTTCTAGAGATCAGATGATAGCTTTTGTTTTATGAGAAGCCAAGAAAAGGAACATTTCTCATATTGTTATTCAGTTAATTTTGGCAAGATTGCTTTTTGCCAGTTTATTCACTTCACATGTGAACAGAAAAAGAAGACAATAAATATTTTAAAAAATAACAGTCTCCATGGAGTCACATTATATTTGGCTTCTGTGGAATGTGTCTGATTGTAGATCTGACAGATGTAAATTAATATGGTAGTACCAATGAACTCATTTAAAGGCATATTTTTCTTTTAAGTATTTTTATTTTAGCAACATTTACTCTTAGTACACTGAAAGTTTTTGAAGAGTTATACTTGACACTCTAACATTAAATGGCCCTAATTGCTCTGCTATTCTACTGTAGATGGAAGTGGGTAGGGCCATTATATTTGAATTACTTGCTATATTTTCTGTGCAAGAAATGTAACAATTGTTCTTTAATTGGAAGACCATAATAAGTAGAAAAAAACACGATGTAAGAACTGATAATTTTGGTAGCTTAATGGGTATTTATAAACTATTTCTTGTCCTTATACATTTGATCATGATTGTACAGCTTTTATTAGAGCCAGAAGTATAAACCAAATCATCTGACAATAATTTTAATGTTTTTCCTATTACAATAAATTCAATACATTTTACCCTTATAACATTTTCTCTTTCTTTTTGTTAGTATGTAGGTCAGCCTTTATTATTCTTAGCTGGAAGAATGCAAGTGTCCTAATTTGCTTCCCTATCTCTAGCCTCCTCCTACAGTAATTAATCTCAAGCAACTTTGTAGAATGATTTTTCTTAAACCCAACTTGGATCATGTTGGCAACTCTCTACTGTCCAATTAGTCGAGGATGCTTTAAATGTTTCTATCATGCCTCCATTCAAAACTGTCATTATCCAAATTCAGAACAAGTCAGCAGCAGAATTCTGCCTTAGAATCCTTCTAGACTTTGTCTTCTTTTCGTTCACTTTCGATGTGTCCTTTGAAATAAAATTTAAACATTTTCTCCTGTCAGGTCTCATCTAATTTGGCTTTCTGTCTTGGGTCCACCATCATCACTTTTCCCCACTTGAGTTTGAAAACTCAACTCTTGTTTCTAAACTGGCGGTAAATTTTCCCAGTTATTCTCTCACACAACAGTACAGAGGCCTTGTGTCTACTCTAGTTCCAGAAGATTACATCAAAGCTCTCGATAGTACAGCAGAAACTTGAATTTGCCATGATACAATTCCCATTATGAATGGTTCAAGGTGCAAAGACCCAGTCTGAAGGAGGATATAATTTCTTTTTATTTTGAAACCTTGTATGTATTAGAAATAATTTGGGTGGGAGGGAATTCAGATGGCAGAAACCCAATTCAAACAGGGTCATGTACAAAAGATGATTGTTTCAAATACCTGGAAGTCCAGATTTAAATCTGGCTTCATGCCTGGATGCATTTAGAACTCAAATAATGTCAACATGACTTTCCCCTTCCCTGTATTTCTTTGTATTGCCTACTGTTTTATTCATAATGGGCTTAGGTAGAGAATTTATATATCTAAATATTTCCCACTAAAAAACCCAAGATTGACTTTCATTTGGAATATTTTGGGCCAAAGTTCATTACTGCTTTGTCGTACAGAATGAAATTCACTTATTGATTTTTCTTGCTTTGTTTGTACAACACTGTTAGTTATCTAACTAAAATTTGTTCCTTTCCTTTGCCCAACTCTTAGATGAACCTTGAATTTGTTAAAACATTTATTCCTCCATGTGATTCAGGGGACAGTGAGCTTATTCTTGGGCCAGGAATAAATCCTGACATGTCTAGGCCAAATATTATAACCCCACCCCTTTCGGTAGTGAAGGGTTTAGGAATGAGCACGTGAACTAACTTCAGCCAGTGAGGCATGAAGTATAGTCATCTGGGTGTAGAAATGGGGTTCTAGAAAAGGGTTCCCACTACTAAGAAATAAAAACAAGAAGAAATGATCACTTTTTTCCCCTCTAGACATTCTCATGTCTGAATGTGATTAATAGTACTGAGGCAGTCATTTAACTAATGACCTAAGCATGATGTCATCACAAGAAGAAGAACAAAGTCAAGAAAATCACAGAGAAGGAGAGTTTCAAGGCTGAGGAACTATGCCCATATCCAGCACTGTATTCCAGCTATAAACACCTTTATTGTTTAAGGAAGTCTGAGTTGAGATTTTCTCCTGCAAGCAAAAGCAACTTAATTGACATACCTGTGATGCCTTAGGGGTGTATGTGTGCACGTTTGAGGGTGTGTGGCTCACAAACTGCTGAAAGCAGGTGAGATTCCCATGTTAGTGACTTGAAAAGACTCCAACAGTTTCTTTTTTAAAGGGCAATAACTATGAGTTCCCATTAAAATATGGGTTTTGCTCAACTAATCATTTTTATGGGATATAAAATATATAGTTAGGAAAAATCTAAAAACCTGAATCTCATAAAACACAGAAATTGAGGAGAAAAAAATATATTGTACAGGTATTATTCAGCAATGATAGATGCAAATGCTTGTTCAGGTTTCTTCTAGTGGAAGTAAGAATAAATTAAGAAGAGTTGTGTTTTAGTGTTAATTAAAAAGCAAAAGTGGTATTTTTTTATTGAATTCTCTCTTAGGGACTAATAATTCATATCTTTAAGAATCACAATACCTTGTTGGGAGCATATCAAATAATTAAAACACATATAATGTGGTAAAAAATATTCATTGAGTAAAAGGTGAAAAACTATTAAAATCAAAGACCCTGAATAAGAACAAATATGACTCTAAAATTTCAAACACTCACATACTGTGGTTCATTTCAACTTACGGAAGTGTGTTGGGTTCAGAAGAGAGAGCCATTAGGAAGACAGAAAAAAAGTGAAGAGAGAGAAAGTAAACGAAAAGGAAAAAAGAGAACACCAATGAGCTTATTTTCTAAACTGTGTAAAGTGTTAAATGCCTTATCAATTATACTCAACACTAAGAAGTTAAGCTGTGGTAAGAAGACCAGTATAGATGATCGATAAATAGATACATAGACAAAGATAGATATTTGTCCTTTCTGTAACAGCACAGAACTTCCCCATACCCAAAGTGAACTAACTTTTCTGAAGTTCACTAAGTGGAGAAACATCTTGCCATGGTGATCTGTTCACCTGGCAAAAAAGGAAGTCAGAAGGTATGATGAAAACTCTGATGGTGTTCAGCAGCTTTCCCTGGTATACAGTGTTTGGCCAGGCAGTGACGTTTCCCTGTTAACTCCATCTCCAACCCCCTCCCTCCTTCCCTTTTTGAATAGCATGCTCTGTCTTGAAAGGTCAAGTCTCACTGTGCAATTATGTAATTCACCCTACACTAATCAAGTGATTATGCAATTAGAGATATTATAAAATTTTAGCTGTTTGGTCCTTAATCTTTTCTTGATGGCCCTGGCCATGGAACTCTGCAAAAAGCTCTCTTTTCCGAATTGGACAGCATCTCATGAAGATTCTCTTGTCCAGTTCATCACCTCTGAAATCTTTTGTGGACCCTGATTTTTTTTTTTTTTTTTAATGTGAAGATGAACAAACCATCATTGCAATGGGATGTTAGCTTAATCATATGTCAGTGCATATGGGTCCCTTTCTTCTCTCAGGAAGGGCCTTTGCATTGTTCCTGCTCCTACTATTTTAGGACTATTACCTGATTCTGTACGCTGGTGCTAAGATAAATAAACTTGATTTATGGAGAAAGCAGTGGTTTGTTCTTATAGGAATCTATGGTCTTTGAAGGCTTAATCCTCCTGGGTCAAGAGGTGTGCTTGTCATTCAGACCTACAGGACTTTACAGGGTGAAACCCTTCATTTATCTTTGCTTTCACGTATGTAAACCATCTTCCTTTTTACTCTCTTTGTAGTTTCAAACCGAAGAATACGTTGCTGCTCATATATGAATTAATTTCTACTCATCATGGGCTTCCAAAGTGACTGCGTCAGTAGTGAAATTCAGAGAAAAATATAATGATGCAAGCACACTGAGTTAGTGTCTACAGCAGACAGACGTTAATATCCTATAGCTGATCATTTTTTCTTTAGAAACACATCAGTGTCATCTCATAAAGTTTATACCATTTCTACTCCAAGTATATAGTGCATGAATCAGTGCCAGTCCACAAGCTGTTTGCTCTGATTTATAGTAAAAGAAGTTAAAAATTTGAGAGTAAAGGTTTAGAGACATATAGTAAGTTGACAGTGATTTTATGTCTAATGAATATAACAATAATAAAAAATAGAGTCTACGGGGAGTGGGAAAGAAAAGAATGGTGGGGATAAAGAAAGCATGTAATGAAAATGTAATTCAGGAGACAAAATGGCAAAGATAGCCAATTTCCACATCTGGGAATTCATAACCAAGTAAACATTACACATGGGTGACTCATGTGATTTTGTGTGTGTTTGATGCAATGGCCAAAAATTAATGATTCCAGTCCTTCAATTGAACAAACAAATGTTTGAGATATCTGATCATATTAATCATCTAAAGAAAGATGTGTTAGTGTTATTTGTTTTAACAAAATTAAAAGATAAAAATTAAGTTGCATTCAGCACAATGGGTCACTGAAAATTGGAATATGTGATTAAGATTTGAAGTCAACATCCTTCTATAAATTGTGTCCATTTGTCCTCAAACTTTCCCTTTATACCCAACCTGACTGATTGATTGGTTCACTACTAAGAGTAGGTTCCAGGATTATGATTAGATTAGTTCTGTAAAATGTATTTCACAGAAAAGCAAAAGAGAATAAGGTTAGATAAGAAATAAAATTCCCATAACCTCAAACCACTCCCTGGCTCTGAAATAAACAACAGCAAATTTATATATAAACCAAGATTAAAGTTGAAGATGTCTACCTTGCTGTTCTTGTATTTAATATTCCCCTAGAGAGTAAAAACTTCTCATTAGAGAAATCTAGTAATTTACTTTTAGCTTGTCTGTTAGCTTTTAGATATACCCCTGTGATTTTCTTTTTTAGTGGATGCTCTAGGGACCACAATGTGCATCCTTAACTTATTGCAGTTTACCATATATTAATATTACACAACCCGTATATCACTTGTATGTACAATATAAGAACCTCACAATTATGTAATTCAACTTATACCCTCCCATATTTTGTAATATTTTTGTAATACATTTTATTTACACATAGTTATAAACCACAAGATATACTGCTATTATTTATGCTTTGAAAACAATAAATTATTAGTTAAATACACATAAAACTGAGGGATATAAATCTTACATTTACCCACATATTTACAATTTCACAGCTTTTCATTCCTAGAGGTAAATTCTTTTCCTTCAGGCTAAAGGACTTTTAACATTTCTTTTGGAACAAGTCTGTGGTGATAAACAATCTTAGCTCTTATTTAGCTGAAAATGTCTTAATTTTGCCTTCATTTTTAAAGAGTGTTTTTATTGGACATAGAATTCAAGGTCAACAGCACTTCAAGTCATTTCATCATTTTCTAGCTGATATTTCCCCCTGTAAGTACTGAAGTCACCCCACCCCCAATCTGGATAATTTTAGTATTTCTTTTTCTTTATCATTGATTTTCAAAAATTTGACTATGCTTTACATGGGTGGTTTTCTGTCCACTTATTCTTATTGGAACTTGTTGAGCTTCCAGCATCTTGTGTTGATATTTTTTCAACAGATTTAGGAAATATTTTTGTCATTTTCTTTTTTTTTTCACGTGTGTTCCCGAGTTTCTTTTTTCATTTAGGACTCTACACGTATGTTATATTGCTTGACATTTTATCATAGCATATCAGAGATAACTGTTCATTTTTTCTCCAGCCTTTTCTCTTTCTGTGCTCAGATTAGATAGTTTCTATTGCCCTGTCTTTTTACATACTGAGGTCCCTCATCTGCTCACTTGTTATGCCCTATTGAACCCATCATTTTTTCCTTTAAATTCTTGAATCTATTTATAAAGACCATTCAAAGTTCTTGTCAGGTAGCTCAAACATCTCTTATCACTGGGTCTATTTCTACTGACTATTTTACTACACTCAACTCTCTCCTCTTGCCCCCACCTCTCTTTATGGGTCACTTTATCTTGCCTTTTTGTATGCCTGGTAATTTTTTATTAACTGTTAGACAGTTGGATGCTATATTGTTAAGAGTCTGGATTGAGTGGTATTTCTTTAAGTAGTTTTGAGTTTTATATGAATAGCCAGTTAATTTATTGATGATTTTTCCTGATTATATTAAGACTTGGTGTAATGTTATCTAGAGTGCACTACAACTAAGGCATGTCCATTTGAGTGTGTTGAATGACGAGGGTGAATGACCTGGTTTGAATGACTGGGGTGATCAGGAAAATCTCTCCTTTTTGGTTAGAAACCCCAAACCATTTGGTTAGAGTGCCAAAGTCCACAAGCACTGTGCAGCCCCTGGAATATTTGTTCAGCTCAAAACTCTTCAGTCTCTCTTATCTAACAGCCCTCTTGGCGTCTTGCCTCAGCATGCATAGTTTAATATCGGGACAAAGATACTGAGGGGTATAAACACAGATATTTTGCGCTCATTCTCTACACAGCTTCTTCCTCTCTTATATTGTCCCATAATTCCAGTTATTCCAGCAGTCCCAAACTCATCTCTACCTCCTCAGCTCAGTGAGGACTGTCATGGACTTTACCTGCCTATGCTGCAGTGTGGAGACTGACTCCAGGCAGAAATCTGGGATGACTATGGAGCTTGCCTCATTTTTCTCTGCTCTGAGGGATTACAGTCCTGTGTTCCTATTGTGGAATTTGAAATCACTTGCTTTATATACTTTGTTCATTTTTATAGTTGGCATGAGGGCATAATGGTTACTTCATCGTGCTGGAAGTGAAACTTTATTAAAAATATTTAAATGAATATTTTGCATTACAATGAGACACACAGGAATTACTCCTAAGTATAGATTGTCAAGGCCTCCAAATTCTGCTTTAAAAGCGGCATAATAATTTATGAGAGAGACTCACATTTATAATGTCTGATTGTATAAACATTTATAGGGACTTCCCCAGATCCATTAGACTTTTTTTCAAAATAAACACGGAAAAAAATCTTAAGTGTCTACATATAGCAAAATAAAGTATCAGATGTTATGTAGCTCACCTTAGATATATAATTGATATTAAATTACCTCCTTCTAATATATTGGACTTGTGATTAAATTGAAAAAAATATACAGAATTACATATATATATAGTCAAATTATATATTATAAATTATATATGTATATATATACATATATTTATACAAATACACATATATCTCCAGACTATATATTTGTCTATGCTGCATGAGGCAACCTGAAAACAGACGCAACTTCTTATTTTCCATTATGCTGGTGCACATTGGTATTATGAAGTGCCAAAAAAATATTTTGACTAATACGTTGTGGTTTTGTTCCTATATACATTGATTAAGACAGCATTTCCCAAGTACACTGCATGAAAGAGGGACTCCAGTATGGAATAAATTTGGAAAACCCTGCAAGCTACCTCCTCCTTCCCTCGGAGGGTCGCAATTTACATCAGCATATTAAACCCTCTGAGAAGCCCTCACGCGAAGACATGAATAACTCTTTTAATCTCACTTTTTCCACATTTACTTGATCAAGGGCTTACTTTGATGCTTCACTCATTACCATTTTGAGGTTTGGAAAATACTTCTTTAGGTGTGTTTAGTAGTGGTAGTATAATAGCAAAGTTTTCTCTAACTTTTGAGGACAAGTGGGAAAGTTGACATTGCATAAAGTGATTATATTAAAGATAGTAGACAAAAGCCTTCCTGATGATAAAAAAAAAAAGTGGGACTCTGGAGGAAACTGCTTAAGTCAAGAGTGAGATGCAAGTCAAGACTGAGAAAGGTTATAAATGGGGCAAAGTATGTGTACACTTGTATCTTCTTCTCCAATTTGGTTCTCTCCATGTCCCTGGGTTCTCAGTTAGACATGAGAATGAAACATTTCTACTATCAGCTCCTGAGTAGAATAGCTAAGAAGCTGATCCTCAGCCTCTTCTCCCTCATACCTTTTTTATACTGAGAGCGTTGCTGGATGAACTCCAGTGGATACCCCAAATCTTCAAAGTTTGAAGAGCCCTGGGATAGTATTTCAAATGGAAAAAAAAAAAAATTCAAGAATATATTTTATGGCACATACAAAGGGCAGTCAGGGGAATTTTTTGTTTCTTTGATGAAGGGCCTCCCAAAACATTTCTCAACTCATATCACATAATTAACTGATTCCCTTTACATGCAGTTGTGAATAAGTATGGTAGATGAAGAGAGCACTCTGGTCTTGTGGAAAATATAGTGCATTTGGAGGCAGAAGATATAGAATGAGGTCTCTGCTTCATCAGCTATTGCCATGGGATCTGGAACAATTTACTTAGTCTACCAGGCTCAGTGTGTTCATCTGTAAACTGGACCTAGTAAAACCTGGCCCAGAGGTGTGCTGACAGAGAAATATAAAATGTTTGTGAATGTGCTCTTTAAACCATGAACTTTTAAGCCAATATAAAGACAATATTATTATTTTCTAGAAAATATAAAATATAGGTGTTTGGAGACAATTCTTCATGGATCTGTCATATTTTGGCATGTCTTGGAGCAAGCTATTATTCTGTAGTATCTTTTCAAGGGTGTTTGTATAGCAAACAGCCTTGGACTATAGAAACAATATTTTCTTCTGGAAAGGGCAGAATTCCTTAGGACCTTGGAAGAGAGAGATAGTGTCTCCCTTTGGAATAAGGGATAGGCATGCTTACTTTCCATTATAAAAGATTTGGGCTCCCTAAGACCAGGGTTCCTCTCCTATAACACCTATAACACAACCCACTGTGTATGCAGGTGTTGCCAGGCATCACCCTGTGGAACTTGGAGCTCTAGAAGTGGCATAAAAATGCTGATACTCTGGCTCCTGCTATTTCTATGATAAATAAAATTATTTTTCTCTGATCCAGTTTTACATGAAGTCTAAATTGACATTTATTGACACTAGACAGGTATCTTTCTGGAATTAATTGTGTTTAGTCTAGCCTAGAGACAGAAAGTTAGAGTTCACATGACCTTGGACATTCTATTGATATAATTAAATTATCTCTTTCCAACATATTTGTGTCTTGTGATTAAAAGAAAAACACATTCAAGATTCTGATTTTTGTATGTTTTGTATTTACTTCCTAGCCAACAATATATTGAGAGGCAGTGAAGAGGATGCTGAATTAGACCTTTAAAAAACATATGCCAAGAAAATTCTGTCTTTACAAAGTAAAAGGAAATTTTGACCTTCTTGCTACTATATCAGTTATGTAAATAAAAATCAGTAAATCCTTCAAATTAGTATTATTATTTTGAATAAATAAACAAATATTAAATAAAAATAAAGCAGTCAAAGACCTTAAAATTAATTCACATTTCTCTAGGGATTCTAATATGTCTCCATTTAAATATTTTACATTCTGCCTGGAATCAAAAGGAAAAAACAATATTTACCTACCCTATCTATTTTTACAAAATATAAGCTCATAAGATTCTTGTTAAGGGTTTCCAAATCAAGAATGCTGAGATGTACTTAATCAATTAGTGAGCTCCTTTAACCAGTGTGCTTAGGGACAATTTTTCCTTGGTTTTTACTTTACCTAAAAGTTCTCAAGACATTTAACCAATACCTAGTGTAGTCATTCTTTACAGTAAAAGATAAGAAGGCAGTTATAATCCTAGGAATGGGAACATCTTGTACACACATGCACATTTCTTCACCCTAGAGTAGATTTAATTCTGTTGCAAATGAAAAAAAATAGAAAGGACATCACCTCTCAAATTATTCTCAGTGGTCATTGAGCTATCAATCCCTTACGCCTAGAGTTCAGTCTCCCACAAGCACAAAGACTATCTCTTTGCTCTAATTAAATGTGATCCAAACAAATTCTATTTTAATATCAAGTCTGAATTTCAGATCAGCTTCTCAAATAGGGAAACTACAGTAAGAAGATAAATTTGAGATTTATTTTAGACATTCTAATTCAGACATTCTAATTCGGAATGTCTCGTATTTTCTGTAATTTCTTTACATAACTGAAGCACAGAGTGTGGCAGGGATTTGCCCTGAGCCTGTATAGCTATATCATGGTGGGGCCTCTATGGGAACTTTCCTGATACCAAAAAAAAACAAAAGACAAAAAAAAACATTCTGTAAGCCTAATTGTGACACGGAAAATGAAGACATTTATGTTTCTTTCTTGTCTGTATATTTCAAAAGGCTCAATTTTTATATAAGATTTAAAGAGTTGGGAAGGTTATTGGATTTTAAAAATTGTTTTATAACCAAAGTCCAATGTGTTCTATTTAAGGGAATAAACTAAGAAGCTGTAATTTAAGTCAGATTTGCGAGTGCTCAAATATGAAGCTTTATTGGATTTTCAATTATAATTAACAGAATAATAACTAAAGATTTAAACAGAAACAGAAATGACGGTACTATCAAACACCTACTTCATAATTATTTGAACAACAAAATGTTTTTGAGCTTCCCACTTATTTATAATCCTGGCACGTTTTTTTAAATGCCTGTCTATGTATCAATCTGCTTAATTATTTTACAGCTCTCCACGAGACAAAAACAGCTCAAAAAATAATCTCATCCAGGTGACAAACTAGAAGCAAGAAGAATATTAGTAGGAGGTCAGATTACACAAGTAAAGCTGAAAGACTAGGCAAATGCGAAAGTATTTGAAAGTTCTTGTGAATTAAACCCCTAGTCAAAGGGTATTGCCATAACCCCAAAATGTCAATTTAGGAGTTAAATTCAGTGGATTCATAGTAATCTTATAACTGAAATGTGGGAATGACTTGGAAAACTCTCTTTAGGGAGCTATTGCTGAATAAAAGCAGGTCTCTGCCATTTTCCCATAAATAAGGCTACGTATAATTTTCATTTGGCATCCTATCAATCTTATATTTGGTTTGACCAGTACATTTTCATTTCATTCATCATTTAAAGACAGATAATCAGAAAGTCATTAGATTGGCTGACACCAGACCCTTCGCTCAATTGTATCATACTTGAGCACTGCAGAGCGTGTGCCAGATATAATGGATAATGAATATATTATGTCAGTAGAACTGTCTCAGTGAAGCTCCAGGGGAATTGACAGAGCGGGTTGTGGTAGTGACACATAGGGTCATAGATGTTGCACTAATTTACTGATGGAGTGATTGTGTAATTAGGTAATCAATGATGGGTACTGTGCTGTTTGTGGGCATCTCACTCTGTAAATGGAAAGGGTATATGAGTGGACCAGTCACCTTTAATTCAACATAGTTTAGAAAGACCAGACTTAACTTGGGACTGAGCATATAGTTATTGTTCACCACTGCAGTACAAATGTCTTGGGATGGAAAGACAAATATGCAGACATGAGCCTAGTTTGGTTTTAATAAGAATATGCAGCACAGCTCTTATATTACCTTTGCATCATAGCCTGGGCAGGGTCATTTTTCTTGCTTTAGAATAATGAAATCAATGCAGAAGTACAGAGATACTCTTATTCCATGATGTTCCACTTAGAAAAATCTCCTTTTCTTTTATAATTAACTATATTCAAGATTTCTTTCAGGTCTAAGAGATACTTAAGCACATAATAATAATGATGATAATAATAATGATGATAATAATCACTATATTATTATATACAATTACTGAATTATTTGAAGTTCAGAATTTTCTGATTGCTTCTCATGAGTTATCTTATTTATTCAAAACAATCCTGGTAGATGGATATTATTATTATTATCCCCATTATACAGATTTAGAGACTAAAGCATATATTAATCTAATGACTTGCCAATACCATGATGTAGTAAATGGCTAAATCAGCACTCAAAAGTAACTGTATAACTTTAAAATCCATACTTACAGCTATACTCCCTTAATATCTTTTGGGGCTGGCTGAAATCCATTAATGTAATGTTTTTCTGGGTTTTTGTTTTGTTTTGTTTTGTTTTGTTTTGTTTTTGCGGTACGCGGGCCTCTCACTGTTGTGGCCTCTCCCGTTGCGGAGCACAGGCTCCGGACGCGCAGGCTCAGCGGCCATGGCTCACGGGCCCAGCCGCTCCGCGGCATGTGGGATCTTCCCAGACTGGGGCATGAACCCGTGTCCCCTGCATCGGCAGGCGGACTCTCAACCACTGCGCCACCAGGGAAGCCCTGTTTTGTTTTGTTTTGATTTTTGTTTTTTCCCACTACTTGGGCTCACCATTTACTTACAGCTCCAGTTCTACCAAATGATATCTCTTTTTTTTTTAACCAATTTTTTAAACTGAAGTATAGTTGATTTACAATTTTGTGTTAGCTTCAGGTATACAGAAATGTGATTCATTTATACACATACATACACACACACACACATATATGTATTTTTTTTTCTTTTTCAGATTCTTTTCCATTATAGGTTATTACAAGACACTCAATATAGTTCCTTGTGCTATACAGTAGGCCCTTGTTGTTTTTCTACTTTATACATAGTAGTGTGCATATGTCAATCCCAAACTTGTAATTTATCTCCCTTCTATCCCTAATATCCCTTCTGGTAACCATAAGTTTGTTTTCTGTGATGTATTGTTTTTTTTAAATCTCATTTTCTCTTATAAAGTCAGTTTCTCACTCTAACATTTATGAAAGGCATGCTAGAGAATATGCAATGTGATAGATTAAAAAAGGAAAACCAAGTTATATATAATGTTCAAGGACACAAGCCAAATAGTGTTAGAGGTATAATAAGGATGTAGATCTTTTGATGCATGGCATTCATCTGGTACACTGGGAAATTTGATAAAATAATACAGAACACTTAAAGTTCTATGCATTTTATTTTTACCATTACTAATAATAACTAAATGTTGCCCATTACAGTTCACATAAACCTCAATTATATTCCATCTTGTGCATAAAGATTATAGCAATTGATTACATTTACCTAGGTAGTGATTAATATATTTATGTCAATCTAGACATACTATGATTTTGGTTATTTTACATAGGAAGATGAGCTTTTACAAATTAGTGTGTATTTTTAATATTAAAAAGTTTCATTTAATATTTAACTTATGTGTAATGGACAGTCTGAAGAAGCATTTTATTCATGAAAGATTAGAATTCAATAAAAAATTACAAAGAATATCATGTATAGAACCAAGTGATCAAGAGGGAGTGGGAGCAGACAATAGAAATGGAACCACAAGTGACCCAGATATTGGAATATCAGATATAGAGTTTTAAGTTGCTAAAATAAATATGTATAAAAAATAGATGGAAAAATGGAGATATTTACATGGTGAGTAGAATCAGTATGAAATAGTCAAACAGAAATTGTAGAAGTCAAATGTGAATTATCTAGCTCTAGATTAGATATAGCAGAAAAGAGGATTAGTAAACTGAACTATAAATCAATAGAAAATACACTGAAGCACACTGAACAAATTTTTTTTAAAGGAGTAGGAAATACATAAGACATGCTTGAAAGGCCTATCCTATCTATAAGTTAAATTCCAAAAGGAGAAGAAAGAGGATGTATTAGTTTCCTATTGCTGTGTAATAAATTACTACAATACTTAGTGGCTTAATAACAAAAAGTATTTATTATGTCAAAATTTCTACATATCAGGAATCTGGGCGAGGATTATCTGGATGCCCTTATTTCAACATCCCTAGTTAGATTCCAGTCACATTAAAAACTAGAGCTGCAACCTCATCCGAAAGTTTGATGGAGAGTCTGCTTCCAAGCATGTTTGTTATTGGCTGGGAATCACTCAGTTCCTTACCATGTGGGTCTCTTCATTGGGAAAATTATACCTCATACCATGGCAGCTGACTTCTTAAAGAGGAAGTAAGAAAGAAAGAAACAGTAGACCAAAGCCACAGTCTATTTATAATCCAGTCTGCAAAGTGACCTACGATTAGGTTGACAATATTCTACTCATTAGAAGCAACTCACTATGTCCTTCCCACACTCAAAGGAAGGTAAATATATAACATGATGAATTACCAAAGGAAGGTACCATTGGAAGCCATCCTAGAGGTTACCCACCACAGATAGAATAAAGCATAAGTAGTATATGAAGAGATACCACAGTGAACATGAGAAAAATGCTTCTCAGATCTCTGACTGCAGGGAACATAAGAGACATACAATTCATCTGAAAGTAACACCCTGTTCACATCGAGGCCACAAGTTCAATAGCCTGATACCAGACAATGACTATATCCTGCATGAATACTAAGACAGACATGTTTCTGGAAGAGACAAGTCTCTTATGGGTGACTGTGGCTCAAGGACTGTCCAATGACCTTGGCAAGCTTTCCTTAGGACTTCACTGTAAGTCTAAGATACTTTCACTCAAACTTTCTCTTCCTTCTCCTTTATTCAGAATCGACATGAACTTTAGTCCAATAGATCTTCTACTTTCTTCTGGATCCTTACTATTTTCTCTCTCAGACATTTCTTCTAATAAATTTCTTCTTGCACAAAATTTCATCTTGGTATTTCCTTCTTGTAAGACCTATACTAACATAGATACTGGCTAAAATTATTCCAACATTAACATATATAAAGTCATAGTCTGAAGGAGCTCAATAAACCCCAAGCAGAATTAAAAAAAAAAACAAATTCTGAAATCTAACACAAAAAAAAAAATATTTAAAGCAGCCATAGGGAAAAAGGATGCACTATTCTTTTCAAAGAAGAAATAAGCCTTATGGGTTACTTTTCAAAAGAAACTATACAAGTTAGGTGACAATGGAACAACTACTTAATAACAGAAAATATCTATCATGCTAGTACTCCATAACAACAACAAAAAAAATTCTTTAATAATTATGGTAAAATATAAACATTGCTACACAAACAAAAATAAGAATTTGTCACCAACAGACCCATATTCAAAAAATACTAAATACTGATTCCAGATGGAGAGACTAATTCAGGAAGAGATGAAGAACATTAAAGGACATATATGTGTTCAGTGTAAATGAATACTGACTTCTTAAAACAACAATAAGTAGTTCTTGTGTGTTTAAAACATACTTATTATTAAAATACATGACAAAAAACAGTACAAAAGGAGGTGGGAATATACATGGAGTTAAAGTATTATAGGGTCCTAAAGTACAGAGAGTTATAAAATTATTATTTTAAGGTAGATGCTAATAATTTTAAAAATGCATGTTGTAATTTCTAGGGTAATCGCTAAAAGATTTTAAAATAAAATGAATTAATAAAAATGTTTGATTATTCCAAGAGAAAGAAAGTTGGGAGCAAAAAATGAAGAAAAACAGTTGGAAAAAAAGAAATCAAAGAGCAAATTATTAGATTTAAACACAAATATATTAGTAAGTACACAAAATATAAGTGAATAAAGTATGTCAGTTAAAAACCAAGATTGCTAGATGGGGAAAAAGTAAAATGTAACTACCTGGTCTAGAGTTTATGATACACTTAATAAATGTTCATAGAGTGAATAAGTTTGACACAAACCCTCCCATCTAGGCCTACAATGAACTGTAGCAGGAAGTAGTTATATATGACATATCAACAGTCAAGGAACGAATGTCATCTACTCTATCAAACTCTGAGTTTGGCGATAATATTAACTTCTATGGCAAAGGCAAATATGCTATGCTTTTAGAAGACAATAGCACTTTTTTTTTTTTTTTTTTTTTTTCTGCTGTTGCCCCTGCACATCCGGAGCACGTGCTCCGGATGTGCAGGCCCAGCAGCCATGGCTCACGGGCCCAGCCGCTCTGCGGCATGCAGGATCCTCCCGAACCGGGGCAAGAACCCGCGTCCCCTGCATCAGCAGGTGGACTCCCAACCACTGCGCCACCAGGGAAGACTGACAATAGCACTTTTATACTAGCATGGTGAGAGTGTTCAGACACTGTCATGATGCAGTGTCCTATCTCAAGTGCTATGCAAAACTATTGTGAGAAGTAAATGATACCTGAGACAATTTAAACTCGGCCTGTTTTGGTTCAAGAATCACAGGAGAAAGTTTGGTTTAAGTGAGGAAAAACATCATACTTTTGAAAATTCTAAACAAAAATTTATGAGGGCAGAATGTAATAAATGAATAAGAACTAGCCAGGATATAAGAATTGATATTCTCAATTTTGGTTCTTTTACAAGGTATCACGGGACTGTTCCAGGATTGTCAAGATTCAGTTTCTTCTGGAGTTGGTAAAATAACTGAATTTCTTTTCTTCATAATCACTACCTCCCTTATTATATTCCCTACATACAAAAACAAAAGTAATCTTCCCTCTTCATCTCCTTAATCCCCACTCCTTTTTTTTTTTGATGGTGGGGTCAGAGGAATTTTCTAATGGTACTGTAGTTTGAGAGGGAGGAATATAATTTTAGTAAAATAAGATATACAAGAAATTTTAACATATTGTTAACTTTCATAATAAGAAAAAGCTAATTGTCTTCAGATTCCCCACTATGATGGCTTCTGGTCCTCCTCTTCTTCATCCTGAAGAATTTAAGGGTCTTTTTTTTATCATATTGCTTCAGCCTTTATGTTACCTATGCTATGCAATCTGACAGCTTCTAATAAATTGGTATTAGTCCAGTTATTCTGTGGGCTGTCAACATGTTCTGATTTTCCTAAATATCTAGTAGAGATCCTCACTACTTATATTAGAATATTCTGATTCTGATAAAAGATCTGGCAAAAAGAATTTGATGGGACCTTATTTATTTATTTTTTATTTATTTGTAAATGAGGCAGAGATAAAATGTCTACTTTGTTCAAAAGCAAAATAATTTCAGAGAAAGAAAATTAAATGGCAGAGCTTCTATGTGTGTTCAAGATACCAGAGATAAAAGTAAAACAATGTTCTAGATTATTCAGACAAGAGAAACAAGATATTAAACATTTTCCAAGGGCAAATAGTTTTTATTATATGGAAGCTATGTTGAACTACTCCCTTCCTCATTTTCAATTTTCTAAACAGCTTTAACCCTGGTAGCCAAGCTGACAGCACAGTATGTCCAACTATGTGATAGAGGTGATTTTTTAATAAGATTTTTCACTGCTAAGGAAGTAGCAATACCCCAGTTTCACAGCACTAAGCTTTATTCTCAGGATGAACTGTCATTTCATCTATATCAGTCAAAGAACTACTTTCTTCTCCCTGTATAGCAAAACTCCATGTTCTCATAATTTGAGAACTAAAACATTGCCAACAACAAAAGGCCTCTGACAACTTTACTGTCTGTCATAAATCAATCTGGGAAGATCAAGTGACAAAATATGAAAAGTCAAATACATACTTCTGTTAAAATGATAGTATTCACTGTATATTTAATGTACCTATTTATTTTTTCTAACTTACCAATAAGAAAAAATGCTTGATGCTTGATGGGGGGAAAGTCATATTGCACAAATAAAGCAGAAAACACATTTTAAGACATAAGCATTATTTTTTTTCAGAAAATCAAGCTAAATTTTTTAAACAATAACAATATGTAGAATAATCACAGCAAGCAATAGATCTGAACATTACAAATATATTATTAGGGCCTGAATAGGGCCAACCTATAAGAAATGTCCATGTTTTAAAGTCAAAATGACTGAATACTAGCATTTCAAATGATTCATTGTAATTATCAGTATAATCCCAGTAACACTCAGTTTTCCAATGATACAGATTTGGAGCATATTTTATAAAATCTAATTTGTAATTTCTGAAATTATAGAGCCTGACTAAAGGATAGATAGTGATGTCCAGGACACATTCACAATCATTCTTGAAGAACTGACAGAGGGGGCAGTCATCATCTTCCCATATGAAATGCTCAAGAGAAAACAAGGACTGAATAGATGGACTTTGTCATGTTATTATTAAAATGAGTAAGATTAGGGGAAAGGGGGATAAGAATAAGAGAATATCTTCTTTCTCATATTAAGCAATGTAAATTGCCAAGTCTTTGTCTACGCATTAGCCTAGAATTTTGCTATTTTCACTGAAAGGAAGTACTGCTTTTTTTTCCTTTAAGGTCTTGAATTAGATGGCTAATAATCCTTTTATTTATTGACAACTTCCTGCTTTATTTTCCTCCTTACTGCTTGTCACATTTAACAAACCGTAATTTATAATTATTTATGTTTATTGTCTATCATCATCCTATATTGTAAGCTTCCTGAAGGCAGGGGTTTCACTGCTATTTTCTGAACAGCTAAGGTACTGTTTGGCATTCACTTAGCACTTAATAAATCATTTGGAATGAATGAATAAATGAAAGAGTGAATCAATTAAATAAAACATAGGGAAAGAGAATTAAAAAGGAGAAAAGATAGCATAAACTGTAATGGTAAAAGAGAATTTACCTTTATAAGCAATACTTATAAATGGAACTTCAATAATCTGGATGAAATAAAGAGATTGTCAAAATGAACTAAAATAAACACATACACACACAAGCTATGTAGTATCCAATTTATATAATGTGAACAGGGATATGCAAAGATTGAAGAGAAATGAGAAAAGTTTTACCATGCAAATACTAGTTAAAAGAAACGTTGTAAATATTTTAACATTAGACCAATAAATCATAAGGTTAAAAACATCTTTATAAATAAAGAGAGTTACTGTCTAACAATAAAAGACTCAATTCACTAGAAAGGTAAAATAATTCTAAATTTCATGAACCTAATAACTAAGCCTCAAAATGTAATAAAAATGTATAGAATTTGACAAATCCACGATCATACTGGGGGATTTTAACACACCTCTATTATTAATTCCTTTACCAAACAGAACAAAAATAAATAAATTTTAAAAATCTAGTAATAGTAAGGACAGATAAAATTTTAATGGCCTGTTTATCTAGCTTGATCAAATGGATATATAATGGAAAATTGTCCTCAACAGTTATACAACAGACATTCTGCCCAAACATACATAGAATGCTATTTTTAGAAAAGCAAAAGTTTTCTAAGCTATAATACAAATCTCCGTCCAATTAAAAGCATCAGAATCACACTGACAACATTCTATAATTGAATGAAAATTAAGATAGAAAAAAAAGAACTAAACTTCCAAAAACATTTGGAAATTTAAACACGTTTTTCTAAATACTTCATGCATTAGGGGGGAAATGAAAATAAGAATTATAAAATAGTTACAAGTGAATAGTGTTGTAAATAATTATGGGATGAAGTTAGGTAGCTATTAGAAAAAAAAAAAAAAAAAAAGCCTTAACATTTATGTTAAGAATGAAGAAATGCCAAACACTAATGATCTAAGAATTTATCCAACTCAAGAAATTAGAAAACAAACAGAATAAATCCAAAGGAAAATGAAGAAAGGTAATTGTACAGAAAATACTAAAAAAATACAACAACAAAAAACTACATCCAATTTTAGCACCTCATTTCCCCCCAAAAAATCTAGTCCACATGGTACTACTAAAGAAAAAAAAAAGAAAGTGAGAGAGAGGTTGTAGAAATTGAAATGGAAGATACAAAATTGATCTTACTCACAAATATTGTTTGTCTACCTTGTAAACTTAAGAGAGTTTATAGAACAAAATAAGTTTATTTAGAATTCAGTGAGGTAGTTGGGTATAAGAGCAATACATAAAAATTAATAGTATTACTACGCACCAACAAGAAGCAGATGATGTAAAAGAAAAATACAATTTACAATAGTAACAAAACCTTTAATGTACTTATGATTAAAGCTATTCAAAATGTAGATGATATACGTAGAGAAAACTTTATGAATTAAAAAATAAATTATAAATTAACAGAAAGGTGTATACTGATCAAGGTTTAGAAATGCAATGATATATATGTATAAATTATATCCAGATTTCTGTATAAACACATGAAAGTTCAATCAAATTCCCTAAAGGTGATATTAAAAATGTATAGAGGAACAAAAAACCAAGAATAGAGAAGACACTTCTGAAACATAAGAATAAGGGAGAACGCCTTGCCCCATGAAATACTAAGATTATAGAAACACTGTTGCATTAGAGCAGTGGCAGAGACAGGGGCAGACAGAGGTGAATTAAGGCTAAGAGAGCTGAATTCCTTAATAGCACTGTCCAACAGATCTTTCTGTGATAATGAAAATATTCTACATCTGCAATGTCCAATAAAATAGAGACTAATCATATATGGCTAGTGAGTACTTGAAATGTGGCTAGGGAAACTAGGAAACTGAATTTTTAAATTTTGCTTAATTTTAATTAAATGTAAATGTAAATAGCTGCTTTAACTACTGGCTCCCATATTAGTCAGCGAAGCTCTAGAAGCACGCATATGTGGAAACAATATTTAAGGTCATTGCAGATAAACAGGATAGGTGCTAAAAGTATGGATTAGCCACATGGATCCCTACCTCACAAAATACAGCCCAAATTTCACATGTATTAAATTTAAAAAAAACAGGAAAAACAGTATTATATACAGAAGAAACTCTAAGATAGGAACTTTATTATTTCCCCAATGTAGGAAAGGCTTTCTAAAATAAGATATAGGGACTTCCCTGGTGGTCCAGCAGTTAAGACTGTGCTCCCAATGAAGGGGGCTGCAGTTTGATCTGGTCAGGGAACTAGATCTCACATGCTGCAACTAAGACCTGGCACAGCCAAATAAATAAATATTTAAAAAGATATAAAAAGACAAACCATAATGAATTACATTTTAAACCTTGTGTGTGTCAAAAGTTACCATAAGCCCAATGACAAAAGATAAACCATAGACAGAGAGATGGTATTTGTAGCCCATATAACCAAGAAAGTTTTTGTGTCCCAAATAAAGACTAATAAAATCCACTTAAAAAAAATTAAAGAAACAACACAAAGGAAAAAGGCAATTCACAGAAGATTCTATGTGAAGTATCAATATGTATACGAAAGATACGGAAACTTGCCAATCATTAGGAAATACAAGATAAACCAAATTGGAATTTCCTATCAATCAAATGGACAAACTTAAAACTGACTGACAATTTCATGAACTGGCAGGCATATAAATCCATAGTAATTCTTAGGCAAAACTGGTAGGAAAGCAAATTATTATAACCGCTTTTAAGAGAAAGGTGGCAGAAGCTAGTCAAGATGAAAATGCTTATAATTTGTCACCTATCAATTACATTTCTAGGGAGTCTAAAGAAATCCTTTTACAGCCATAGATGAGGGAAGCATTGCCTGTGATAGTGACAAAGTGAAAACAACCTAAATGTCTATCACAAAGGAAAAAGTGTGAATATTTTTACAGTGGCACATTATACAATCATGAAAATAAATGAATTATAGCTACATCTATTAAGGTATCCTACAACTACGTTAAGAAAAAATAGCCCTGCAGAGGAACAATGCAGTGTGATTTGATTTTAGAGCTTTTTACTTCATTTTGTTGGAGTACATGTGTGTGTATGTATGCATATGTGATATCATATACCACATATATTAAAAGTATAAGGAGAATTTTGGAATGTGAACACACATTTCAGGATTGTTGTTACTTAGAAGTATGCACTTACATAATGCACTTACATAATGGTACACACACAAATACACTCACAAAATAATAACGTTAGTCTAAAGTTAGAATGAGGATATAATTTCTGAATTTTTTCTTTTCTTAATCTCCAAATTATACGAATCTTTCCTCTGTTGCAGCTCCCAAATGCATACCAGGAAGATTAAAGTGTCATCCATCTCTCAAAACTATCTTCATTTAAATCACTGATGAACCATTAAAAAAATGTAGGAAGGAAGGAAGGGAGGAAGCGAGGCAGCAGAGAGGGAAAGAAAGGAGGGAGGGAGAGAAACAAAGTATTTCACAATCTCCATCTATCACCATATTGTTAGGATTTTTTTGCGTATTTCAGATCTATTAATTTAATATTGTTTATTGACTAATAGATGTGTAGTTTTAGATATATAACTATCTGATATCCCTCTCATTTAAGTATTACTGTCTGATCAAGATTTTTTATTTTTTTTTAATATAAAGTTTGATGTGAAGGTTCTATCAAACATTATTGCATTCATTAGATTACTCCCAAAGGTCATTTGGTGAGTGGAAAACCTACTATATATAGGCAAGGGGTCTTTCAAACATCTCTAGCTATCCTTTTCAGTGGAGGGGAAAAAAAAAAAAATCACCATGCCTCCAATTGCTGCGTTACATTCTTAATTTCAGTTATTACATGGCCGTCTAAAAGCATTTCACAGGTGTTTGCTGGAACTCATTAGACTATTTGGAACTCCTTCATGCTCCCTAAAAGGCAATTAAAATGTGTCTGCAAATTACCTCATGTGGGCCAAAGCACAGCTGCCTCTTCCCCCAGTTACTATGCAGTGTTTCCAAACACCAGAAAACTGCTTGGAAACCATCAGTTTGCAAAGGCAAAAAAGGGCCTTTGGGTGGCTTCCTTTCTTCTCATCCCCAGATAGACCCATTCACTTGGGGTCCGTTGCCAAAACACAAAATAAGGCTGTTAAATGATAGAACAGGCTGATTACAAAGAGAGCTTTAAGGGTGTATGGATATAATAAAGACTTAACTGATCCAATGAACTGGTGGATTCAGCTTTTAAAATCCTTTTCTTCTATAATAAGTGTCAAACAGAGTGTGTGTTACTGAATTGGAAATTCTGTGACTTGTTTAAGGATTGAGCACTGGCTTTCTTGGGCTGTGAATCTCATAGTGTCTAAGTAAAATCTGCTAATTTCTCTAAGTAACAACATCATCATCGTATCAATATATACTCCTAAAATACAGTCTGTATATGTAATCCTATATCAGGAAGAAGGTCTTCCTTATTTCTGGAGAAATTTTACTTCTGCAAGCATAAAAGGGACATTTACTGAGCAGTCATGAACATCCTCACGGCAATCCTTTGCATTAACTACTCTATTTAATCCCACTGTACAGATCCTGACCCTGAGACTTAAAAAGGGCACAGCCCGAGTCAACTGGCACTTGGTAAAGTGGGATTCAAATAAGCTGATTCCAAATCACAAGAACTTAATCAAACATGCACCCAAGGTAACACAAAATATGTCTCTAATTATTCCATTTATATTAAACTTTTTCTTTGTCCAATTTTTAATTAGAATTATTTCCTGTGAACTTGAAGTGCACCAATTGATTTCACTTTATAGCTGAGTTTCTTGATTTCAATTAAATCATTATAAATCATGTATTTTGAAATGGTATAACTTAAAGTGAAAACAAAAATTAAGGAATAGGAAACTTTTATTTTTCCAAAATTTTGTGCCATAAAATCAGCATGTATAATCATACTAGAATACTACAATCATCAAAATGTTGAATCCCATCAAAATGAATGATTTAAATGTTTTTAAAAGTTCTGTTTTTCTAATCAGAGGTTAAGCTACAAACTGGTGACGTGGAGAGGGAAATTTCCTCCCTACTCCCCTTCAATTCTTTTGGCTGGCCTAATAATTAAATTGACAGAAAACAGATTAACAGGAGGGGAAAAACATTTAATTTGTGTGTACAGAGGTTTCATAGAAATAGAACCTAAGCAGTGACCAGGGGAGGCAGCTTTTATATTTTCTAGACAAAGAAATGAATTTGTGAGGAATGAACAGGATGAAGAAACTTAGGCTTGGGTGCTTAAGTAGTGTAGAATCTAAACAGAGCTTGGGCTTGGCGTAGTAAATTAATAAAGGAGTAACCAGATTCATCTCTACAGCCTTCTCAGCCCTGAATTTCCCGTCTCTGATGGTAAGGATGTCTCTCTACCTCCTGGTACAGGGAGGGTAACTTTCATAGGGGAGATTTATTTCCTGTTTTCAAGGAGACAGAGGAGAGGGTCAGAATGTCCTTCTTGCACCAGCTGTTTCTCAAGTAACTTTAATTCAAAAATAATCAATATTCCATTTTGGCATATTTTGGGGTGGCCTGCCTTGAGCCTCAACACTGGTATTCTTGCATCAAGAAAATTTGCACCTTCAAGTTAGGAGATATGAGATATAAAGCAAGTGAAGTGAAATACAGCTAAAGATATCCATGGAAAACAGCAAAATTGTATGGAAGAAATTTAATATTTTTCCAGATAGTATGCAAGACACAGATCCCAATAACTTAATTGGAATGCCGTTAAGAATAACTAAACGATGACTGCAAGCTATTTTGTAATTACAAAGCGCTAAATAATAAAAGTTGGCTAATTACTGTTAAAAAAAATGTGTGGATGATTACTGGAAGGGGAAGAATAAGATGACAGTGATGGGTTTAATATCTAAATTAGTAATCCTCTTAACCACTTTATTGCTGGCCGATTAAAGAGATTCCTAAAATTTTAAAGAAAACGTACTGGTAGCTTGTTATACCTTAGTTTGCAACACAAAATTCCACATGGCAGAAGGAGAGGTGGGCAAAAACAACTTGTTGTAGCATAAAGTTTGAAAGACAGTGATATGTAGTGGCTCATGTTAAACTTAATTTGTGATGTTTAGGGCTTTTAAAAATGTAATTTTAGCTCCCCATCTATCAAACAATAGAGATAATGCTTTTTTCCTCTTTTATAATTTATATCAAGCATTCTTCTTCATGAAGTCTTTCCTGACTACAGCAACTCCCAGTGTCTTTTCCCTGAGCTGGGATAAGTATGTGCTATATCTTGCTCTTTTTTTTTTCTTCTTTTCCTCCTTTATAGCACTCATCACTACCTGGCATAACGTGAGACATGTAGATGTAGGTTTTTGTTTTTGTTTTTGTTCACTGCCTTTGCTCCACTCTACTCCACATTAAAATATAAGCTCCTAGGAGGCAGGTATTTGATTTCTTCCACTGTAAACTCAAGACTGGCTCTCAGAGGGCCCCAATGATCTGGAGCATTAGTAAGGAAATCAGAGCGTTCCCTGTAAGTTTCCTGAACAATTATTAGTAGTACTTGTTTATGGTTATCCTCTGGCAAGCCCAGAAATTTAATCCTCTCAATGGGGCCATACTTAACCAGGATCTAGGAGTAATGACTCATGTTAATTAAAATTATAAGATGCAGATATATAAACTAGTATGTGAAAGGTTGAGATGGCTAGGTGGCACCTAAATCAAAACACCCCATAGGCACTTGGATTTATAAGTCTAGGAATCAGACTGGGATGGAGATAGACATATAGGTGTCATCAGCATATAGGTGGTATTTAAAGCTACTATTAAGTCTTTTTATTTAATATTTTATATTCACATATCTTCCCAACTAAATGTTAAATTCAGCTGTGACCATATATTTGTTTCCTTTGGTTATTTTAGATATGCCAAGTTTGCCTCCATGTGGATTTCTGCATGCACACAGTGATATGCTGCCTCACCTCCTCCCTTCTTTGCCCCCGCCTATCTGCCAGATGACCACACTTCCCTGTCTTCTCTCTTAACTCATCATTTTCTTTTTTTCCTTATTTGTTTATTACCTTTCCTCACCACCTCTCTCCTGAATGAATGTAAGCCCACAAGCCTGGGAGACTTGGACTCCCTGTTAAACTCTGGAATTGTTTGGCACCAAATGAAACTTACTGGAATGACTGACTGAACAAATGTTGTTTTAACATTAGTGTATTTTCTAAAATCAGGATTATAATGATATAGGCTTGTAAAGAGAATTGAATACATTTAGGTAAAGCACCTGGAACATATGTTCTCAATAAATGACAAGCGTAATTATTAGCACCAAAACCTAAATGATTTACCTGTATTCCTTCAGATCACTTTGATGAAGTATATAATTGTAGCAAAAATTTTAGGTAAAGTGTTTTTCAAAAGCCTCATCAGAAATCTCCCACAAAAGACTAAAATAAACATTGTTTTAAACACACACAAAAAAACTCCTTTTTGAGCTTTTCAGTTTAAGTGGTGTTTTGTAAAATATATTTATCATTTTGAAATATTGATTAATTGCCTTGATTCCTTAACTTCCTAATTTAGTGTTTTGAAAAATGGTTTCCATTTATGGCATTTATTTTGCAATATTTAATCTTCAACTGAACTTTACTTAGGTTGTCGTCAGAAGTTTTATGGGATGGAGTTAGCACAAGCAAAGTCAATACTTGGAAACACTAGTATGCACTACTTATAAATACACTCCCCAGCATCATTTCAGCAATTCATAACAAGAAATGGATGGTGCCAAACTCTGCTGTTTTATTACACTCACATAAGTGTGGTGTGCTATAATAGAAGACATACACATTTACTGCCTTAAACTGAGGCTAAAGTAAATATCTCTAATAAAGCCCACTGAAATCACTCAACATGTATCAAAGAATGATACAAAGGAAAAACTTAGAGCAACTGCAACACTCTCATTCACTCTCTGGATGAGATTTAAAATTGATTCCTTGTCAGGTAAAACATTGTGATCTGATGACATACATAATTTGATATCCCTAACATTTCTCTCTTGAGTTCTAAAACCAGAAAGCAAAAATTATCCATTGCCAGGCTTCCCTGGTGGCGCAGTGGTTGAGAGTCCGCCTGCCGATGCAGGGGACACGGATTCGTGCCCCGGTCCGGGAAGATCCCACATGCCGCGGAGCAGCTGGGCCCGTGAGCCATGGCCGCTGAACCTGCGCGTCCGGAGCCTGTGCTCCGCAACGGGAGAGGCTGCAACCGTGAGGGGCCCGCGTACCGCAAAAAAAAAAAAAAAAAAAAAAAAAAATTATCCATTGCCCATTCAGGGTTTCAGCAGTAGCTTCTGGTATCGAAGCTTAGATTCTTACTGCCTAGTCCCCAACCAATTAATTTGGTATTAATATACAGATATCATGCAGACTACTAAAAAGCTTGTGGGTGTGGTTATTTTCCTTTGTCAACTTAATCTTGGTAGATCCTGTAAAGCTTGATAAGAACTCACTAAAGGAAAGATACCTGGAATCATTTAAAGATTTTGTCCTCAGAATTACAAAGATAAAATTAAATATTATATTCAAAGCCTGCGATGGTAAATTTTTTGTGTCAACTTTACTTAAGCCAATTCCTAGAATTTCTCTGCCTCTCTCTGTCTCTCCCTCCCTCTCCCCCCCACATATATGTATACACACACACACACACACACACACACACACACACACACACACACAATCTATTGGCTTTTTTCTCTCCTAATACAGAGCCCCATGCCACACTTTAAATCACCTTTGAAAAACTGAATGTACACTTTGGGTACAAACCTGCTTTGATGGATATCTTGGTAGAATATCTAAAAACCTCTGACCATTAAAATGGTTGACACAAATTTGAAAACAATCTTCCCTCATTAAGACAATTATCCAGGAGTTCTTTATGTTCACCTCCCAGTGGGAACGTTTTGAATGAGTCCATCAAGGAACCCATTCCCTTACTTGTCCTTGAAAGCCAGGATCTTAGGTCAGTGGTTCAAATACCTGAATGGGTACCAGTATTACTTTAGAGAGCTGTAAAGTATATCGCATCCCAAAACCCTCTGTCGTCCTTTTGAATCAGAATTCTGAGGCTGAAGTGTAGAAAATAGATATTTAAACAAACAACAACTACAATAACACCAACTTCCCATGTAGAATACACATTAAAATTAGTATATGATGTTTATATACTCACCAGAGTGGCTTAAATGAAAGAACAGAAGAATGCCAAGTGCTGGCAAGGATGTGGAACAAGTAGAACACTCAGCACTGCTAGAGCACAATTTGATACAATCACTTTGGAAAACTATTTGACTGTGTCTGCTAAAACTGGTGTTATGCATACCCTGTGACCCAATAATTCTACTCCTGTGTACGTATTCGGCTGAAATGTGTACATGTTTACTAAAAGACATGTACTAAAATGTTCATAGCGGCACTCTCTGTAATAGCCTAAAATGGAAAACTACTAAAACACTCATCCATACCCATCTACGGTCAAGCACATCTTGGCATATTTAACCAAAAAAAGATAGCATGCCTTAATGAGAATGAAAGAGCTATTACTACGACAATAATATGGATGAATCAAACATAATGTGGAGTGAAGTAAGTCAATTACGAAAGAATTTATTCTGTTTGATGACATTTATGTAAAGTTCCAAAACATGCACAATCAATCTATGGTATTAGAAGTCAGGATAGTGGTTACCCTTGGTAAGGGGGAGGGTGATAAAAGGAAGGGGGGCACAGGGGCTTCTTGGATGCTGGAGATGCTCTGATTCCACATCTGACTGCTGAGTGCACCAATAGGTTAGATTTGTGCAAATTCACCAAGCTGCACAGTTATGATTTGTGTACTTTTATTTGTTAAATTATGATAAGAAGCTTAAAAAAGAAAAGAAAAAAACCTTCCCTTATGATTTTGCTGATCAATAAATATACTTGTCTAACTTTTAAATTTTTTCCAGGTTTACCCCAGCTGTTCCAGACCATTCTTCCACTGTAGAGCACAAACTCTCTTTGCCACATATGAAAATCTATTCGAAATATAGATTTTGTGATATGGGGGTAAGAGAGCTGGTATAATTCTTACTTTGAGACTTTGCTAATATTGTATTTGAGAGTCTGAATTTGGGAATATTACCATTACCCAATTTTCTCAAACTATTAAGTTTAGAGTAAGTTCTAAGAATCTGCATACTTATAAACACTTTAGATGATTATGATGTAGGTAATCTAAACATAGGTTACCCTTCCAGAAATACTGACTTTAAGCAGGAAAATGAATATTCCACATGGACAACACAGGTACTGTGGCCCAGAGACACAAGGCAGGCTTTGACAGTGGAAGTCTTTCATCTGGTATCTCTGACATCCTTGTGCTGGAAGTGGCTGCCTCTGCATTCACCTGAACATTTCTCTACTGTCTGAGAACAATGTTTGCATGGTTTATACTTCTAAAGTAAGAGCTAGTGAGCTTCTAACTGATCAGAAAAAAAAATGATTTAGATTAAGACATCGTTCAATTTTTTTTTTTAACAATGCAAAGATTTACCGAAACCTCCTGTGTGCCAAACGCTGTAATTGCAAAACATACATCATGCAATACATGGTCCCTGACCCATGAATGTACAGGGAAATCTCTTTCAGGTCTTTTTATCTGACTCATAACTATTTACTTGCTGAAACCTGGATAGTCTTGGGCTAAAAGGCAATCATATGCCATCTTCTCGCACAGTAAGGTCACGGTTTCAGATGTATTTCCCTTCTTGCCTGTAAGAGTTTATAGATAATTAGAGGAAGCAAACTATAGTTAATGCTAAACTAGACCATATTAAAGAAAAATATGTCAGAAAGCCATATCTGAATATGTGTACTCACACATATACTCTTATAGTTAGTTATTCTCTCTTTTGGTAGATCTGTGCTAATAATGACTTTTCTTTTTTAGCACATGTAATTCTATAATTTAAAATTCCTAGCTCTTTACAATATCCAGATACCAAAGAGGACAGCTGATAAGCCGGGAAGTAAACAGTGCCCTACTCAGCTTCACAAAGGCAAAGAGATTCCTGCTACGTTAGACTTCCTTCTTTCCTTCCTTTCTCCATCTCTCCCTTCCTACCTCCCTCTCTATCTTCCTTTTTATTTTCTTCATTTTTAAATGTGTTATTCCCTTAATATAAAAATTATACACATTCATTGTAGAAATTTAAAAAAACATGGAAAAACACAGAGAAGAAAATAAAAATCAGTAATTCAACAAACATAGGTAATAATATATTAATGTTTTCTTTAATCTCTTTTCATCTGTAAGATACACATGTGTGCAGGCATACATGTGTATACACACATATTCTATATAATTCTATATATTTTAAAACAAAAGTGATATGCCATATGTACTATTTTGTGACCTGATTCTTTACATAATCATATATAACTGAATAGTTTATGAGTCCAATTTAAAATTAATAGTGCTCATACATCAGTGAAAACTGAGTCAGCCTAAAACTGATTTCCCTTACCAAGTTTTTGATTAATCTCTCTAACCAAAACTTTATTCCCTTTCTTGTCCCTTCTGACCTCAGTCCTGTGCTACCTGAACCCTAATCAACCAGAGTCAGATGACCAAAATTGCTGTTGTTGATAACATTGTTAATGTACTAAAATTGCTATTATAGATGTTGTCATTAACATACAAACTCAGGTTGTTTCCCTAGGGCAAGATGAGTTAACTGACCCCCAAGCCATGGAACACCTGGCTAGAAAATTATAAACCAGACACATTCCAGCTACCGAAACTACAATTAAGAAATGTCACAGAATTGCAAGATGATGATTAATCCCAGCCTCTTTGTTCTTCCCCTTTAAAAAATCCCATAAATCAAAGACCAATTTGGAGTGGATCTGAGACTTGTCTCTCATTCCCCTGTTTGGCACGCTGCGGTAAACACTGTACTTTCCTTCACCGCAACCTGGTGTCAGTAGATTTCCTTTGCTGCACTTTGGGTGAGCAGGCCTGAGTTCAGTTCTGTAACATAGCTTAAATTGACTACTGTCTTTGCTCCAAGTTAAACCAGTGGCCTATACTATGCCACACCCACATATAAAAACTTTCAAGCAAGAGAGAGGAGGGGAGAGGGAAGAAAGAAAAGAAAAGAAAAGAAAAGAAAAGAAAGAAAGAAAGAAAGAAAGAAAGAAAGAAAGAAAGAAAGAAAGAAAGAAAGGAAGGAAGGAAGGAAGGAAGGAAGGAAGGAAGGAAGGAAGGAAGGAAGGAAGGGAGGAAGAAAGAAAGAAAGAAGGAAAGAAAGAGAAAGAAAGAAAGAAAGAAAAAGAAAGAAAGAAAGAAAGAAACAAAGAAAGAAGAAAGGAAGAGAGGAAGGAAGGAAGGAAAAGAGAGGAAGGAAGGAAGGAAGAAAGAGAGGAAGGAAGGAAGGAATAAAAAGATAAATGATAACATGTGAATGGTAAAGATTTCACTACAATTCAGTAATTCTCAAAATAGCTCATTTGACTAAATTCTAGTTTTTCAATGCACTTCCTTACATTATATTTCAATGTTTTGAAATTATAACTTTTCTATAACATAGTTCATCTATCTCCAAAGAGAACTAAACCAAAAGAGAGAAACTTCCTTATGTTTTCTCCACAAGTACAACAAAAAAATTGATATGGATATTGAACAAAGAGAAAATTCCAAAAAGATTGTATATCTCACAATGAAATGCTTGATGGTAAAAATACTGAGTATTGAGGGTAACTTTGTCAACCAACCTGACCTTTAACTTTACATTTTAAACAGATTATTTGATAGTCCTTGAATATTCAAAATTGGAAAAATGTTAATTGAGAATGAGTGTTCACAATTTCTTCATCTCCAGACAGAACATTCAGTTGAATTGGCAAGTTTTTACAAACACTCTTATTCATTCTTTAGTTTAAGAACATTTGCTCCCAATGGTCACAATATCCTAGTTTGACACAGATATTTTGATATTTAAAAATTGCATATGTATATATTTTAACTTTTAAAATAATCTACACATAATTCCAAGCCTTGGGAGCAGATTAGAGGTTTCAAAAGCAAATAAATTTTAGAAGCATCTACCAAATTCCATTTCCAAAGAAAGAATATGAATGGAAAAATGAATGTGTACCACACACTTTGCCAAGATCAGTGAAACTTCAACAGTTAGTGATTTAATCAAAGTATATATTCATATAACATTTGAATACAAAGAACTATTTTAATGATAATTTTGATATTAATTGTATTAAGAGAAAACAAATGTAAGGGTAGGGATGTTTATGGCATAGTTTTAAGAAGGTGTATGAAATAGCTTTTAACATAAAAATATATATTTGCATTGACTGGACTATAATAATACATGTGCATGTGTATGTATACACAGTGTAGCAACTCATTTAATTATCAGCTATTTAAACTTGAGAATAACCCGCACAGGAAGTGTGTTCATATTCCCAGGATGTGGGTTATCCCTTTCTTTGCCCCACCATGAAATTTTTTTTGATATGCTTCAGCTGTGAAAGTTCTCCCCGCTGTAAAGGAGGTAGTTCTCATTCTGTCTAATTCAGTGAGTCTTTCTAATTCCATTCACACTCAAATTGGTTTTCTTAAAAAGCAACAAAAACAACACTTTAAAAAAAATGCTGGTTATTCAAGACTTTATTATAAATATATGTTTAGCCAGCTTACAGAATGGAATATAGTATGCAACACTTTAAATCTGAACACTGATTACTGGAGAGTGTATGTATGAATATATGTGTGTGTATGTGTATTTTATAAAAGTTGGATAGTTGGCAGGATTTAGAAACAGGCAAAGATATAACAACTTTCAGAATTAGTTGTTTTTCACCCCCCGCAACACACATATATTTGATACCGTCATGAGCTTTCCCAACTGCATATTTTAGTTTTCATTCATAAACAAATGCAATAAACAGTTTACATGATATCAAAGCACCCAGCAAATCTAATGGGGATATAACCAGTCAAAATAAGATTATGATGATAAACTATTACATTTTTCTTGTATTTTAAGTATAAGGTAGAAAAATAGTTTCCTTAACTGAAAATAGAAGATTTCATGCAGTGAAATAAGGCAACACCTGGAGCAAATATGAAGACTGAATAGGACTCAGGGAAAAAATCACTAGGGAAAAAGCTAAAAGGAGAAGGGAAAGGAAAACCTCATGCAGAATGGAAAACAAAATGAGTTTGATGTCTTTAATTAAATGTAAAGGAAATAGTGGGCGGAAAAGGAAAACTTCAATAGTGCAAGCATAAGACTGTCTCAGAAGGTGACAGAACTTAATCCTATCAACATCTCATTTGCATATCCATAGTAAAAAATAACAATGGTATTTTTGTGACCAAAAATATATGCAAAGCAGTCATTGTGATAGTTCAGTAGCTATTTTTGAAATGGAAATTTCCTTGCAATTTGAAACAGCTCCTTCTTCAAAACACCAAAAGGCATCAGCCGCTACTTTAGACTACAGAGTCTTTTTTCCATGTGATATGCTGGATTTAACCGCAGTATTCCCTTTAGAGGAAAAATTAACCCCCGTCTGTAAAAAATTGACAGATTTTTTTTTTTCTATGTGTATTTGAGATTGCTATAAATATCTGAAATTACTAATTAAAAAAAAAACTGCATCAGTGCAGTGAAGTGATACAGCTATGTCAGTCTGCTGCTTATGGCAATAAAAAAATTTTTTTGCCAGCTCTGGGAAAAAAAAAATATATATCTCAAGTGGAAAAGCTGAGTAATTTTATCATCAGTACCACACACATACAAAACCTCTGATTGTTTACTAGTTGTGGCCCCCTTCACTTATGGCTGTATAAACTCATATTCCTGCCACTGATTGTGTGCTTCTATTCAGCACTAACATTTTAATAAGAAAAAAATGTTAAATATCAAAGTAATAGATGAGCTTTCCTCTAAAAGCCAATTTCATTAAATACCATCGGTATTAATCTTTCTAAATCTTAATTACAGCCTTTTGACATATTACCCCCCATTTGACCTTTTCTGCTCAATTCCAGTAAAGAACTGTAGGACAGACAGGGATACCAGCCCATGTAAACCTACAGAAATGCATCATTTTAATGCTTCTGAGCAAGTGGGGATTGTGACCCAAATTATATTTTATTCAGGAGTCAATGAGACCACATTTTTTCTGTGATCCAAGTTCAATCTGTTTCAAGATTAAGACATCCAAAATGAGATGCCCAGAAGTCTGAGCAGATAAAGCTCTAAAAACTGTGACCTTAAAAAAAAAAAAAAAAAAAAAAAAAATCTATTGCTGAAGAACAAAACTTCCTGAACTAGATATGTCCCACAAAATTTAAATACAATTAGTAATGGTAGCCTATAATCGAACAACTTGAAGTTCAGTTGAAATAGTAGGGACTGGCATTTCCAAGATTTAAAAAGTAATGATGCTGCTATTAAGCCACATTTGCACTAATCAATATCTCAAAAGCATCCTATTTGTTAAATCCACTGAAAAAGCACAAGCAAAATCTTTGAGAAAAGGGGGTTTAAGAAACTTTTTCATAGGACCATGTAAAGGCTCTTTACTACCAGGAACCAGAAATCTGAATGACAATTTATTTAGTACAATTATCTTTTCTCATGTTTTTTCTCCTTTTTGTATCCCACACACTGTGATTTAGATTATTTCTTTTTCTTTTTAAAATCTTTGCATTTTTATTCCCTTTTCCTTGTCCTTTTTCCCTTCATTATTTTTTCAATAGTAAACTGACAAGAAAATGGAGAGAATACAGAAAGTACAATAATTAATAGTATAAGTAATTTTGAAATTATCTTGTATGATGTTTCCTCTAAGATCTACCTTTGAATTTTAAATATAAGTTGGACAACCTAGAATAATAGATTACCACTATTGTGGAGATTATCACAGTTTCACAATTTCAGAGCACATCAGTAAAAACATTAAAAAAATTATACACAAAATCTAGACTACCTGGGAGGAAGCCTATGAATCCAGATGTATAAAATTGGGATATTTAAAAGATGTTTATGTTAGTGTATTTTAAATGAAAGTGTGAGTAATGAATTTCTTGCTTTCACATAAGAAATGGGCAAAGAAGATTTGCTAAGAAAAAGAGCAAAAGGTCTATAGCCAATGGAATTAGAAATCTACAAGGCTGTTTCTGCCAGCCTGCCCTAAGGACACCAAAGGTAGTAATAAAGTGCTTTGCTGGAGAAATGTTTTCTTCACTTTGCAACATCAAGTCAGTCTTTAATTCTGAACCACTGTGCCTTAGCAACTGACAAGGTAACTATGATATATTTGGTGAATGAAGAGGTGGTTCACAGTCTGCTTTCTGTAACCTGAAAAATCACCCCCTCCCTTAACATGAAAATGCGGGTGGTGCCCCCAATGTATGAAATTCTGCCATTTTAGATTTATTTGTTAGGCTTCATCTTTAAGGTAACTTCTCCCATTGCTTTTTTAAAAGGGAAATATTTCTGCAGGTAATATATTAAGTACCACAAATTTTAATATAAAATTTTATTGTTACTAAATCTATTAGACATTATTTGCTGAGGCTTATTTTGTTAGACATACATTCACAAATATTATCTAATTTAATTTCACAATAAGTCTAAGAAGAGGAGGAGAGAATTGTACTACTAATGTTTCTACTTATTTACACAGTGAGGCTTAGAGAGCACGTATTAATCCCCCACGTGACATAGTTACTAAGGGACAGAGCCAGAATCTGAGCCCAGGTCTGCAGGGCTCCACAATTCATGTGGCTAAGCTAACCACCACAGTGAACTGACTTTCCTGTTATTTTAGGTTGATTTCTTCCTGGACTGGAGACCCAGTCCCCATGAAATATAAGTTTGGGGTCACTGAACTGCTGAGCTGGTTGCCATGTCTGGTTGGCATCTGGGGTGTTTTGGAAGGAGGTCATTTCAGAGGGGATTGTTTTCAGAGGAAGGGATAGTTGAGGAAGCAGGCAGAGCCTGAAAATGAGTTTCAGAAAATTTCCAGAGATCCACTGGGACGAAAAGCACAGGAGGCAATTTTTCACGTGCCCATGCAGTCCAAATTCCTCTTGTTAGGTCTGACCTGGAGCACTATTTACATAATGCACATTAATAAGGCAATCTTCTTGGAAAAATAAGCGGGGCTGCTTGCATGGCTTATTCAACTCAATTTCGATGGGAATACAGCAGTTTGGTGCACTATGAACAAGGATGGAACCCTTCCATAGCAGTGCTCTTAACTGGGAGGTTCACTGCTGACCTCTAACATATATTTTTTATAAATTCTCTTAAATCCACAGTGTGGAGAAAACAACCTTCTTGCTCTTCATTCTCTGGGGCTTATGTGCTCATGTTGCGCTAGTCATGTTGCATTACATGTTGTAACTAAAAGGAACTTAGGTGATGCATCATAATGAGAAACCCTAGGAGGAGAAATCGAAAGCAGGTAGATTTCGAAAGCAGGTAGAGTGCAAAGAACTCATTGCAGACAAATGATTCTCATGGAGATACCTTTCCATTACCTCATGATGCTGACTGCATATGGGTTGATTTAATTCTAGAAATGTTTCCTGGGTATCTAAAAGGTACTTTATTAAGCACAGAGTGTGTATAAACATGAACTCAAGAGGATCCTTGCCCTCTGAGGGCTGATAATCAAGTGGAAGAGAAAGACATGCACACAAAGGGGCATAATAATTATTATATAGTGGTTCAGAGCAAGGACTTGGCTTCTGATAGACTTGGAGTAGTGTACTGGCTCTGCCTTTTATTAGCTTCGAGACCTTGGTCAAGTTGTTTATCCTTTCTAAGCATCAGTTTCCTTATCTAAATAATGGCAATAATATAACTTATAGGGCTGTTTTGACATGGACTGAGCATGGTGTCTGATTCATATAATCACTCTGTAATCTTGTAATAATATTGTTAGAAGTAACAGCAGTAATAATAATAAAAGGTAGCCTGGGTTAAATAGTAGGTTAAATAAGGCATTGTAAGTAAGGTGCTGTGAGTGTAAAGAAAAGCAAGGAGCAATTCTTAACTAGATTAGGGAAGTCTTTATGAATTAGAAAATAGTGCTTGAAACAAGACTATGACAGTGGATGGATCTGAATAGAAATAAATAATATTGATGATGAAAATGTCAAACAAAAAAAATAAGTTGTGGAAATAAAAATGACGGATGTGTGCATAGAAGAGTGAAATCGTCTGATCTGAGCAGGACATGGGAATGTGGACAAGGCTGTGAATTTAGGTAGTGACCAAATATTGCAGGAACATATATAAGACACTAAACACTGAATTGTTATTTTAAAGTAGCTGATGTTTGCAACACAAACCTTTTTCTAGGATGTTAATAGCAATACTGCTAAAATAGCATCTGTGGTAATTGGGGAGAGGCTGGATTAAACAAAGTCAACAGATGTCTTAGCTATAGGACTTTTCATAGCCTTTAAAAAGCCAGTGTGCATTGGATTGAGGATGCAGTACACAAGGGCTTGTTCTAACATACCACAGAACATTTTCTTGTGGTATACCCATTTAGAAAAATAATTTGGAGAATACTCTTCCAAAGACAATGGAAAAGCTTTAAGAGACTTTGAGCACAATAGTGGCATTTATTTGGTTTCATGTATAACAAGTTTATTGAGAAGTCTTCAAATCATTGGTGGGTACAAATGAAGTGATTTTATCTCCAACTGTTGATTTCATCCCTGTCAAGTCCCCCAATCTGGTGATTTAACAATATCTTGGGTAGGTTCTATAACATTCTGGATAAGTTTTGATATTACAGATTTGGGCTGTCCAGCTCAAAATTCTAAGCTCTTAACTGAGTCAAAGCTTGACATGCCCTCTTTCTTCTTGTAAGGCTTCACATGTATTTAGTGTGTGAGGGTGGGAAAAGAGAGAAAAAGTCAACTTTTCTTTTAATTCCTTGAGGCTAGAGCCCCATCATTTTATTGGCTAATACTGACCATCAGTGCTCCTGTGTAGCAGGCATTCTTTGGCTCTCATAAGTACATGGATGTAGATTCTTCCGAGGTTCCACACAGTCTCAACATTTACCTAATCCCTTGCCATGGGAGCTTCAGCTCCAGGCCATTTCTTTCCTCCACCTCCCTACAAAACTCAAGTTGCTCTGCCTCTTCAGGGTGGGGAACCAATAGGATGGCTTAAGCCAGTTACTTCCCTAGTTCCTACTTGACCTATTGGAAATTTGCATCCTTGCTAAGACAGTAGCCGTGCAGGGGCTGTTCAAGTGTATTTCACCTGAAATATCTTACCAATTATCTTTCCTCCATTCAGATTAGCATGGGCACAGACCAGTAAGCATATTACTAAAGAAGAGATCCAACCATGGAACAGAAGGAATGCTAGTTTCTCCTTCTCACTGAAGCTTTCACTATTTATTCACCTGGAGTCACCTTTCCTCACCTCAAGCACATACCTGCTTGGCTCTTTAGGGAAGAAACATCCTGTGGGGATGAGAAGAAAACATCACATCACCAATCCTCTACTCCCAACAAGGCCTGTGACACTGATGCTCCCTTTCTTTTCTCCTATCCACTTTTTTTTTTTTTTTTTTTTTTGCGGTACGCGGGCCTCTCACTGCTGTGGCCTCTCCCGTTGCGGAGCACAGGCTCCGGACGCGCAGGCTCAGCGGCCATGGCTCACAGGCCCAGCCGCTGCGCGGTATGTGGGATCTTCCCAGACCGGGGCATGAACCCGTGTCCCCTGCATCTGCAGGCAGACTCTTAACCACTGCGCCACCAAGGAAGCCCTCCTATCCACTTTTTATATCCAGTGAGAGTAAGAAAGGGGCTGGGGTGGGGTTATTGATAGAAAAAGTACAAGTTATGTTTATGGTTGGTTAACCCTGGGTTTTCTAGCCCCAGAGGCTAGGGGCACCTTATCAGCTCTTTCTTAGTACAAAGTGCACAATTCTTTGAATTCCCACTGAGTCTCTGTCCTCAACCACAATCCAGGAGGTCCTAGTCAATATTGTGCTACAAATGCCAAAATTTTAAATTTTATTATTTTTAAAATAATTTATTTATTTTTGGTTGTGTTGGGTCTTCGTTGCTACGCGCGGGCTTGCTCTGGTTGCAGCGAGCGGGGGCTACTCTTCATTGTGGTGTTCAGGCTTCTCATTGCGGTGGCTTCTCTTGTTGCGGAGCACAGGCCCGAGGTGCATGGGCTTCAGTAGTTGTGGTGGGTGGGCTCAGTAGTTGTGGCTTGTGGACTCTGGAGCGCAGGCTCAGTAGTTGTAGCACATGGGCTTAGTTGCTCCGCAGCATGTGGGATCTTCCTGGACCAGGGCTCAAACCCATGTCCCCTACATTGGCAGGCGGATTCTTAACCACTGTGCCACCAGGGAAGTCCCTTAATTTTAAATTAATTAAGTTGAAAGTAATTTTGTATTCACATACTTATGTATACCTATATGTACATATACATATGTATGTGTGTGTATCCACCTAGAGCAGAGGTGTAGTGGGCTATGATGGCCATGTGGTTTGAGTGAGAAACAAACTATTGTTGTTACAAGCCATTATTATATTTGAGTTTATTTCGTATAGCAGCGAATCCTAGTCTATCATAACTGATATGGATGTTAAGTGCTTTAGAAGAAAAAGAAAGTAGGGAAGAGAGAGCACTGCAGTGGGAGAGAGGTAGGTTTTACTATAAAAATCAGAGAAGCCCATGCTGAAGTGTCATTTCATCTAAGACTCAAAGGAGATGAGGAAATGAGTATACGTGGGTGTTGGGTGGTGGTGACTTGAGTTTTTCTTCTCGGTCCTTAGTTGTCAATTATGAGGCTCAGCTGTGTTCCTGACCCTAACTGCTGTAAGATATCTTGTAGCCTTCCAATATTTTCTCTTCTTGTGCTCACTCTAATTTGAATGAGTTTTATTTCTAGCATCATAACTTAGCCTATTCTTTTATTTCTTGCAAATGTAGAATGGTGATCAAGACTAGAAAACTAGATTGTAGATATTCTAATACCTGCCATGATATTATCATGATTGTGTGTGTGTGTGTGTGTGTGTGTGTGTGTGTGTGTGTGTATGCGTGCGTGTGAATATAGTGCGCATCGTGATACTGGTCACTGAGGATGAGATAGAAGCCTTCTGTCTCCTATAATTTACGGTCATTTAAACATAAAAAAACTTCTTCTAAAAAAGAAATTTCAAATGAGAAAAGAAAGATTTTCAACTGGAGAAAAGTAACACGGGAACATAGATATGGATGCTTTAGTCAACATGAAATGCCCACCAAAAAGCAAAGGGTCTCTTTTCATAATAGATCCCTCATTGATAGGCAGCTGTGTGAAAGAAAAGTTTGTTTTAATGTGAGCAGAGTGTCCCACACTCTGCAGACACTCAATCAATAACTGTGGAATGAATGCTGAAAGCCTATTTTTCTGCTCCTATTTGTAGACAAGTGTTCTTGTTTTTATTTTGTTTCCTATTTATTTGGTAGTTGATTATTTTCCCTGCCCAGCATCCAATTCCTCCTCATTTATTAAGAGTATAAAGATTTTCTAGGGGAGATGGCTTCAAAGGTGTTCTTGATCTTGACACTGAAGAGCCTTGACCCCACCAGGCCAGAGGATAAACATGCAACCCAAGACTACTCACACTGTGTCTCCTGGACATTCAAATTCAAAGTAGAACAACACAAAAGGAAAATTAGAGAAGCCAATTCTCTCATGTGCTGTTGCCCTGTGTGGCAATCCATTAAATCCTGTTTTCTCGATACATCAGAATCATTCTGGTTCCTTGGATTTCCCAGTGTGCAATTGCTTGGCGTTTTCCAGCTCTTCTTTTAATTCTACCCCATGGTTACCAACAAAACAGAACAAGAGCAACACCTCATCTTTTTATTCTCAATTTCCTTACAAACAAAAAAGCCTAACAGATGGACTTTTGAGGCAGAGCTATTTGAAATATCTTGGGGACGGACTGTGACAATTTGTGATGGCTGTGCTTTGCCACTCGAGCCAGAGTTCCACACTTTGCTCACGTGGGGTCCCTAAAAGCTCTTATTCTAATCATCCTTCCCAAGACCACAGGGTCGTTCTCCCTTAGGAGATCTGGGGTTTGCTAGCACTTTCTCACCTCTGCCTCTCTATAATTTAGATATTCTGTTACTGGGTGCCCACGGTGTAGGCATCTTCAATTAACTAAGTGAAATAAAATTCTGATACTTAATTTATTAAGACACCACATGGTTTTCTCTGAGTTACAGAGTGATGTTGGAAAGCTGCTTAAACCCTCTTTCTAAAATCTAGGGCCAGGTCTGAGAGAATTGCTTAAGTATCTCCTATAATGTGACAAACCCATGTCCCTATCTGCTGTTGGAAGTTTCCAAAGAAGGGGGATGAGATCTGCATCGATTTATACAATGAAGCACAAATGGTTAGCCTTATAATCCTTTTTGTTTTCTTTTTCTTCTCTAGCTTTTCAGTGAAGATAGTGGGAAGAGACACAGGGACTACTTTAAGTTAGAGAGGGACTCACAAACATCTTCATTTATAACTTTAGCAAGGATTGTGAGAGGCGAGTTCAGGCAATACAGAACATGCCTGGGAACTCTCAGTCCAATACTTGTGTCCCTGAGATAGTTACTAGGACCATACAATTATAGCAGCTTATGATTTACACAGTCTTAAAGCCTCCTGGTCTAAATTTCCACCTATGCACTCTAGGTCAGTCTATTAGTCATCTCACTTTTCCTTGCTTACTTCCAGTGGCGGGGTCACCCATCTACAGCAGGCGATTTATTTCACTTTTAGATGGGTCCATTTTTTAATGTTCTAATTTAACGTATAAGTCCTTTATAATTCTTACTCAGGGGTTTCGGATCTACTTTCTAAAGCAACACAATACTCTCTGTACTGTTTGAACATATTTTATGTTAGACTTGCGTGAAATCTACTAGCTTCTCTCCAAAGCCTAAATGGTAAGTTCCTAATAGCCCAAATAAACTAATTAGGAACTGCAATTTAATTACACATTAATTACACACCATTTTCTTTTTAATTAGTGTCAGTTAAGGTGAACTGTGACTACAAATTTGTTTCTATTGATTGTGATGGTAATAAAGCTTGACTTAGAGTAATACCTTTTTCCCCCCTTTTTTTAAAACATTTCTCAATGGATTAGTGTGGTTTTACATTCCTTGCCTTCTTTCCTAGGGTATTGTACCAAGTGGATTAGAACTTCAAATGCTGCAGAGATACAAAAGCACTTTACTGTAAAATTCAAGACACGAGTAATTATCATCCAGGTTTTCAATGATTTTTTTGATGTTAAGGTGGAGCTTTGAGCAATAAAATTTTTTTTTTAAAAGAGAGAATAAAAAATATTTTCAGCAGATATATAATAGTCTTCAATGTTTCATCTATTGATTTTCCTCAGATGTTTAAAACCTCAGTGTGACTTAAATTTTATGAAATGGGGTCACTGACATCTGAAAACGTACAATAAAAATATATATTGAATATCCTGTGAACTGAAACACATAATTGCCTAATGAAAAGGTTATCCACTGTGTTAAGTCCATCACTGGCAGAAATTTTCTATTACTTCTAAGAGAACAGATTTGCCCATATCTTCAAAGAGCTCAAATTTTATGTTGACTGGAATTTGTCCATAGGTATTATTATGTTCTATTACCAACTTATGGTATCTAATTTATAAACTCAATTTACATGCAAAGCTTTTTGTATTCTTTGTACTGCTTAAATTCATCATAATACATTTAGATTTCCTTTGTGAAATCACTTCCTGGCTCCCAGCTATTCAACACATGACTTTTTAAACAGAAGAAACTAATTTAAATGATTTTTCCAATAAACCCAATTCTAATTCAGCAATTGGTCCATAAAACCTTAAAATATATTCCTCTCTAGTGGAATATATTCATGGATTGGGAAAGATCATTTACTCAAGATCACTTTCAACATAGTAAATAATATTTTCTGGCATGGTTAATAACTAATATCAAAGCTATTCATAACAGACTGAGGGACTTGAGAGAAATCAGACAGAGCAAGTTGAAATATTTTTTTTTTAAAAGGTGGGAAGGGCATGGGGTATGAAATTAGCAGGGCCTAGAAAACATTCTCTGCACCCTTAACTCTGGTGCTGATTTGGAGGAGTTTTTATGTCTTATGGTTGGATGTATGCATATAAGTTTTTTTCTTTTTTTTTGTAAGTTCTGATTTTCATCACCATGAATAATGTTCCTTATAAGGAAAACAAAGGGTTCAGAGCTAGACAGGATATTGTGACTCTGTAGTAAGTTTGACTGAGAAAGTACAGTTATTCAACATTTACTGGATGCTTTCTTCCTCCTATAATGAATTACAGATAATACCAAGTGCAATGTGCTCTAATATACTGCAAATATCAACACAACTCAGGAAGTAGAATCAATTCATTTCAATGGGTACTTTATGAAGTGTGTTTATATATTACGTTATTGAAAAGCCCCATTAATTCGAGGACACTATGCCCAAGTTTTTAGAAAAACCCTACCTCCTCACCTAAATAAAGTTTCAGGTGTTGACAAGTAGTTGGTGTATAATTGAGATTTATAACGCAGTAAAAACCTATAAACATGTTTCAGTTTCAACTGAAAACCATATTGTTCAATAAAAAGGTTTTTAAAAATCAATATGTTCAAACATTTTTTTTCGGAAGTAGAATGTCAATGAAAAACTATCCATTTGAGAACAAGTTTCTTGAAGTTTCTGATTTTACAACATTAGAACTAAAAATGTCATTAGTTTTTAATGTGCTTTTCAACTGCCTGATACTCCTCAAAAACTCAAAACAGGGCTTCCCTGGTGGCGCAGTGGTTGAGAGTCCGCCTGCCTATGCAGGGGACGCGGTTCGTGCCCCGGTCTGGGAGGATCCCACATGCCGCGGAGCGGCTGGGCCTGTGAGCCATGGCCGCTGAGCCTGTGCGTCCGGAGCCTGTGCTCCGCAATGGGAGAGGCCCCAGCAGTGAGAGGCCCGCGTACCGCAAAACAAACAAACAAACAAAACTCAAAACAATTTTGAGAACCGAAATATGGTTAATAAAAAAAAGTTCTTAGTTACATTATATTTTCAGTTTGGAAATTATTCTTAGTACTCATAATAAAGAACAAGGTTTTCCACCAATTCTTAAATTAAAGTCAAACTTGTATTGATTTATTTGGTGAGTTCAGAAGCATGGAAAGGATGGGGGAGGTTAAAGAATGAATTGTTTCCTTTAAAGTGCACTGACAGTAGTACAAAGAAAGATTGAGTTTTAAAGTGAATATGCAATCTCTACAGGAATCATTTGAAATTATTTCTGCTGCTTCTACTGTTTAATGATCTGAAGTCTGAGAATGAGGAATGCCAGTTTGTTTTCTCTCTGAAAAATTCACATAACATGCCTGCAAAACAGGAAAACAACTCTGTACTTTCAGATTATTTAGTATGCCTGGTTTAGATCTTATCAAAATGAAATGGATGTGACACTGAATAGAGCTGAAATTAATTAGAAACCTACCTACTCACTCATATGGTGAAACACACATTAAGCTCTTTGAATCCTGAAAGATATCCTTTCATGGACTAAACACTGGTAGGAGATGTTTGGGGTTGTTTTAGAAAGTACTGTACTCTAAGATACCATGATTCAAATCTTCTCAGATACTTCCTTTGTTTATAACACAGAGTGCTCTATAGCCATAAAGCACTGAAGCCTAAATATACTTGTATATTGGTACAAAGTTAGGTAACAAGTAATTCTTTGCTTTTATATTGTATTAGAAAACATCTTTCACTGGTGTTGAGTAACACTGAATTAACGAGATAGAGAGAGTTGTTGGTAGTCACAGTGCAAGGAAACACACCAGGAATTTATTAGATTTGGATTTATCAGTGCATAGAAATTCATGATATTTAACTTAAAGGCAAAAAGAGCAGAACACTTTGAATAATAGCTTGAAGTGGATGATTAGCTAAGGGGATGCAACATTTAATAGCCAAAATAAATTACTGTAATTATTTTATTACCTATGCTAACTGATTCCATTGTTTTTATTGAAATAGCTCCCTGAGGAAAGGAACAGTGCTTCAATGAATCTCAGCTGTAGGCTTGTATGTTCTTCTACAGCAATCAAAACCAATGAAAAATAGCCTTCATTGATAATACTCTTAATGTCTACATTTCAGCTCTTGGAGAAAACATTCTATTCAAGTGCAATATCTGGAAATATCTGGAAGCTTCTGGACAGAAGAGAAACCCTGTTAAAGACAATATGGTTATTTATAGAGTTTGTCCCCCACATTTGCACTTTTTTACTGCTTCATGCCCTCACCATATGTCTTCTTTATCTTCCATTTTATTTTCTAGGAAAGACCTTCTTGACACTGTGAGATACCCTCCCTCTAGCAAAAGTGTACACATGTACTTGCATTCACGAGCGCATTTTCTCAAAGCAGTAGAAAGGGGGTGGAATGAGTCAGGGTGCCGGAGAGTGTAAAACCATGGAATAAGATATTACATATTTCTAGAAAGTCAGTTTTACTTGAAGATTTGTAAAAAAAAAAGTTATTTGTATAAAAGAAAGATGGATACATATTGATTATATTAACATTTCCATACATGAAAAAAAGGGATTCCAAAATAAATTCGGCATTTGTAGCAGACCTTCTCCCTTCTCCTCCTTTCCCATCCTCAGTTCCCTCTCCATCTTTCCTTCTCATTGTCCTCTGCCTTTAGGGCTGCTTTGTGAAAGCGATTGCTAAATATTCCTAACCTACTTCAGTTTCCTGCAACATTCTACATCTTCAGATGAATAAACAAGAGATCCTTTGCCAGTGTGGGATATATGATCCCAGAGACGGAACAGAAAATCAAAGAGAGAAGACAGATCTTCTTTAATTTAGGAAAAGTGGGAGGTAAGGTATAGAGCAATATTTGAAAGTTTGCAAGTTTCTGACCAAAGTCTTTTTTTGATGTAGTTGTTAGTGAAGTAAAGTCAACGTTTGTTTTTCAATTTAAATTTGCCATATGCTTCTCATGTGTATATTTTATTTGATTTGGTTTAGAAAAATATTCAGATATTTGGCTATTTAGAATGGTTTCCTAAGAGCCCTTGCCAGTGTCTATTACTTTAGCTTTCACTTGGTTATTCATGCATTCACTTATTAAACAAACATCTACTGAACCCCATTCTAATGCAGACACCATGCTAGACTTTGGAGATACAAAGTTGGCATAGTGGCTGCCTGCAAGGAGCTCACAGTCTAGAGGTGAACAATTAAACAACTAAGGAATGCAATTACCAAGCACTTTTATAAGAGACTGTACAAAGTGTGTGTGAGTGAGCGTGTGTGTGTGCATGTGTGTGCGCGCATGGGAGAGGGAGCGGGGGAGGGGGAGGGCTGGGGGGTAACGGAGAAGGAGTGGTGGAGGGGAGGGGGTAGAGAGTGTTGTGGGTGAAGTGAAGAGATTACCTGGCAAGGTCAAAGAAGAAATAGATGTCTCTTTATTCTTCCCTAAAGAGAGGATGATACGCGAAACAAAGGATACACGTTTATATTTATCTTTTAAAATAAGTTGATATTCCATAAGCTACATTGTTAACTGTGTTCTAAGTGCAGTTGGCTGCTGTCTTTGTAGGGCTGTTTGAAGGAAACTCGGGCATTATTAACATTAAAAACCCATCCAAACAATGCCTCCTACCTATTTGCCAAAGAGGCTACAACTGACCCAAAAATCATTGTATCAAGTGATAACATTAGAAAACAGGCCTTGTTAGGTGTATTAACTGCAGGTTCAATGTGTTATATAACAAAACTGTGGCTTTCAAGTTATCATATTAACTCGGAAGGCATCTAGCAAGGTTTTGAGTCAATGAGACACATTACAGTCTTGGAGGAGGCTTGAACTTTTCACATGCTTTTGTTTGATTTGAAATATTCTTGCACTCTCCTCCTCTGCATACCCCAACACACACACACACACACACACACACACACACACACACACACACACACACACACACACACACACACACACACACACCAGCATAATTATTGCCTCTTTAGAACAGTCTGCATTATTGCTCCATTTAAAGTATGTCCCTATTGTTTTATATTTCAGTTACCGTTATAAGCAATACATCCACTTATAATTTATTTTATTTATCTACTTGTGTTTTTTTTTTTTTTTTTTTTTTTTT
>NW_020837996.1:8529480-8617729 GCF_003676395.1 Aethalodelphis obliquidens
CGGCCCTTCCGCTCCGCGGCATGTGGGATCCTCCCGGACTGGGGCACGAACCCGTGTCCCCTGCATTGGCAGGCGGACTCTCAACTACTGCGCCACCAGGGAAGCCCTACTTGTGTTTTTAAATGACTCCCTCACTAGATTTTAAGTGTCATATTCACATGATCACTTTTAAAACATATTCTTGTACCCAGAATTCCTAACTGCTCAATAAATAATTGCTGAATGAATGAATGAGTATGCCAATGGAAGGATAAATAAATGAACAGAATCCTAAATTGGAGATCCAGTGGCCAAAGTACTCTAAATAACACAAGCATTCGGGTGTTTTAAAACAAGAAATAGTGAATTAGAGTGTGGAATGGCTTCTGGCCTCTCCACTAAAGCAGCAAATGTGTGATTTTGAAATTGTTTAGCTAATATTCCTTCTCAACTCCTGTACTTCCTATGAATTAAGGCATTAGATGGAATATTTTGGAATATCTTTGCAATGAGATATTTTGTCTCTCCTTTTCCTCTAGAATATGCAGTATTGATGTCATTGCTTATGCTGGATTCAACTGTGAAGGTGCACAACTAAATGTCTCTATATTAAGAAAATGCAGTCCCTCAGGACACACATTATTGAATTAAGAATAAAGATCTTAGAGGCAAACTCACTTTTCTCATTTCTACTGATGTTTTCCTTCACACTCTCACATAGAAAGCAGAGTTTGATGAAGTTGAGAGAGGATACAACTAAAAGGAGACTTTGAAATGAGAGAAGGAATTTGTTTGTTTCTTATATCTCCCTTTTTGGAATGGTCCTAGTTTATTCTGATAGTCACACCACTATAATGTGCTAAATGTTCATCACTTCAAAACCCCCAAGGACCAGAGCTACTAAAAGGAAGAGAGCTGCTCTAGCATTAAAGTAAACTACTGAATTTTACATTGTAATAGGCAGATGCAAGTTAAGATTTTTTTAAAAAACAACAAACATTCTAACAAATGATATGATCATGTTAATTTAGAGGTTTTAGGAAAAAAGAGATCGAACATACAAAAGTAAGTTCAAAAATATCTTGGAAAAATCTACTTATAGGTATTTTTTTTTTTAATGGGAATGACTTTAGAGTAACCTTCATGATGCCTAGTTGGAATTTACAGTTGAAACATGTACATGATACTTACTAGTTTCAATAAACAGCTATCATTTGTTAAGCATATAGCTAGGTCTACGTTATGTGTATTGTTTGTTTTCATTCCCAGGACAGCCCTATTTTATGGAAAAGATAACTGAGACTCAGAAACACAAGTGAGTTACAGAAATAAACAGCTGGAAGAGATGCAAATGGGATTGTACTCAAATCTAACTAATTGTCGCATCTATTCTTTCCCTGTATAGTTTTTCTCTCTCCTTTTGGGACTTTAGTGAAGACTGCATGACACACCCTGAGCTCATTCTTATTCTGCCAGAGACAAATAAGAGTGAAGCAAATCAATAAATCATAATTTCTGTCAATTATGCTATTCATCCAAGGGGATCCCTGTGAAACTCTGAAAACTGGGCACTGACTGAAAGAGGCGGGCTCCTACTGGTGTTATGTATCTACCAGTAAAAGGTATATTAGTAGACAAGTCATGTTGATGGTACCAATGTCCAGAGAATGGGTCAAATCTATAGGGTACCAAAGTGATGGACATTGGACATTCAGGAAACACCTTACAGGCATTATGCTACAAAAGATAATAGTGAGATAGCTTCTTAGAAGGGAAGGAAGGAAAATAATAGTAATAATAGTAATTCCTAATCCTGTAAAAAAAATCTTACAAAGTCAGAATTATCATCTTTATTTTATCCCAGAAGAAACTAATGCACAGAGATGTTAAGTGGACTATCCAAAGGGAACATATTATTTAGTAGAAGAATTGGAATTTTAAAGCAGTTTTACCTATCTCCAAAGTGTGGGTGCTTTTCATTTTGCTATCTGATAATTTTTGGTCTATAACTGATTAGATTCAAACATTAAATTTATTATCCTTAAATCAGCATTTTACTCTTTAGTATATGTAGGAAAATAGGAAAGAGAGGGAATATTGAAAGGGATTTCTTTAAGGCAGGGTTTTTCAACATTGGGTACTACTGACATTTCGAGTGGGATCATACTTTGTAGTGGAGGGCTGTCTTGTGCACTGTAGACATTTAGCAGCAACCCTGGCCTCTACTGACTAAATGACAGTTGCACTATACCCCCAATTTTGACAGCCACTAATGTCTCCAGTCATTGCCAGTTGTCATCTGCAAAGCCAAATACCCCCTCTCCTTCACTATAAGAATCACTGTTCTATAGGAGCTGGGGGGTAAAGCTCAGGGTCTGGACTCAAGACACCCATATTGCAGTCCCACTTCAATCATGAATTTCAGAAATTCTTGAATTTATCTGAGACTCAGAAATCTTACGTATAAAAACTGAGAAAACTATAATAATTAGAATATCCCCAAATAAATGTGAGACAATGTGGAATTAATTTAGACATGTAAAAGTACTATCCAATATAAAGGGACATTATTATTACTTGTTTGTGGAAAAAAAATAAAAATCAGAAAATAGAAATTTAGATCATTTTAAGGAATATTACTGGTTCCCCCCAAAATATCAGAAATCATAGACATAGGAGTGCTAACACATAACAGCTGAGGAGACTGCTTAAAACTGCCAGGCAAACCTCAGTGGTGTCCATCAACAGATGAATGGATAAAGGAGTTGTGGTGTGTGTGTACATATATATATATATATGTATATATATTTACTCTGTCACAAAAAAAAGAATGAAATTTTGCCATTTGCAAGAACACGGATGGGCCTGGACGGTATTATGCTTAGTGAAATTAGTCAGACAGAGAAAAGACAAATACTGTATGATATCACTTGTATTTGGAATCTAAAAAAATAAAACAAATGACTATAACAAAAGAGAATCAGATTCACAGATTTAGAGAACAAACTGGTGGTTACCAGTGGGGAGAGGGAAGGGAGGAGGGGCAAGATAGGAGTAGGGAATAAAGATGTACAAACTATGTATAAAATAAATAATTACAAGGATATATTTTGCAACACAGGGAATATAGTCAGTAACTTTATAATAACTTTAAATGGAGTATAACCTACAAAAAATATTGAATCACTTAAAAAAATACTGAATCACTATGTAGTACACCTGAAACTGAAATAATACTGTAAATCAACTATACTTCAGTTAAAACAAAACAAAACAAAAAACAAAATTGCCATGAAAGAAAATCTGGTAACTTTAATGGAGCTTTTTGATCACCTGAAAGTTGTTAGTCTTCTATGCAGTAAGTGAGACATGGGAGTTCATTCCACTTGCAAACAATCTGATGTACAACAAGAAAGTCCTGCTCTTCTGGAATTGTAAAACAAATATTGTACCCAGCTGAGCTAATTTCTAATTTCAGATCTGTTAAGGATTAGCTTAGTGATCCTAAACCAGGATCTTTCTGAATTCCATTGCCTTTATCTGTTCAATGGTAAGTAAATTGATTTAACTAACGTGTAATCTAGTTTGAGAGACTCAGTGAGATAATGTAAGTGGTAACACTTAAAAGTATAAAGTGCAACACTAAACCAAGGCATGTTACTACAGCTGTTTTTCAACATACAAAAGCAGGGGTATTTCAGAGACAGCTGCTTCAAAGAATGAGGTACACCTATCTTTTCTAAGGTCGAGCCTGGACCTAAAGAGGCTAACTTTAAAGAGAAAAATAATTCATTGACTCTTCATGTATAAGAAACAATCCTCTAGTTACCCAAACCATATCTCAAAACATCTACAATCTCCAGAAATTTGCAACTATAAACACTTTTATTCTAATTTTTCTATATTCCTTTGGCAAAGTGAAAGTTTACACAATCCCACCTTGAGTTGTCATGGTAATTCTAAATATTTGTCAGGTTTATGGGCTCCACAAACATAAGTATACTGTCAGCAGAGGAGAGCATGCTGCTCATTAAAACTACCAGAGGGAGAAAAAACACCTGTAACAATCAGACATATGATGAAACTGTCAAAAGGTACATGCAATTAACTGTGCCCAGTTTGGAACATAAATAATTTCTTACTACAGTATGACAGTTGAAAATATGTTTTCATTATATGAAAGATAAAAAAAAAATAGTATTCAACTGGCACTTCAACAATGATATCTTTATCCCTAGAGAAAATGTCCTTTCTCTGCACTCTAGAACTTTCTCTCCTAATGATATATTTTTTAAAATGGTGTTATTCATTATACCCTTTTATTACCTTTCTTGAGCCACTTCAGTTTGGCCAAAGTCATGATAGCTTGCTTCCCTGACACTGACTGCTTAAATACCATTTCAAAAGAAAAATATTTTTATCCTTTTCTTTTCTCAGAAATTGGGTCTTTCCAATAGCCTCATACGTTTGTCTCTCTCTCTCTTTTTTTTTTTTTTTTTTTACTTTCTCCCTTCCATAGTCTACTACTTCTTGATTCATTTGTTTCTGAACTCTGGAAATGCTGGGCAGACAGCTCTCATGGGCCAAAGCTAGAATAAGAATTGCCATGGACATTAAAGGCTAAATTTCAGCACCACGGACAGCAACAGCAGCCCTACCATTCTGGCATAGCTTTGTACAATAGTATTATATTTTACTATTTTAGACCCACCAATAAGAGTCCTCAAGATGCACACTCACAATTAGTAATTTATTTGAAATTTTTGGCTGGTCCTTATTCCTTCTTTACTTGGTGGGGGTTTCCTATGCACTTCTAAGAAGGAACATGAGACTCTCCAATAAGTGACAAAAAAACTTGCTCTGTGAACCACAAAGGAAAAGTAAGACTTGGCCAACAAAACTTAGTCTTGGCAAACAAACATCACTTGGTCAGTGAGAATCTCATGGCACCCTAGAGCAGAGACAAATGGCTTTTGTGAAGCCCTGGGTTTCAAATGCCTGAGTAGAGATGATATATATTTTCTGAATCATAATGTGATGACAGTATCTCTTATATTACTTCTTACATCTTTGTACTGTAAGTTGAAAATCTCTTTGTGTTTCCTTTACATTTGCAGTAGTGTATTTGTCTTTTTCAAGAAATCTTTGCCTGGATTTAGAAACTAAGAAACAAAGTGTGCCAGTCATATTAGTTCTCTCCTGTAGGTTACGGACTAAGCAATACTTCTGACAGATTTCCATCAATTCTGGAGAGGCTTCAATATAATTTTCTAAATGTTTATTGAAGGTTAGTACACACATTTTTCCTTTTCATTGTAGGAAGGATAAAACCCGTACAACAATTGTATTTTACAACAGCCCTTTCTCAGGGTCATAAAACTGAAGTTGTAATTTAGGATTGATAGGTACAAAAAAGAACAAGAGTTCAGGATTTTTCAAGTTTAAGACAAACACTTTGCACATGCACCAGTTAAACCTCCAGCACTTACAATCCTGTGAAGTAAATTCAGGCCCTGGGGCTTGAAGGGATAAGCACTACAGGTACTTTATAACAGCAAGTGAAATCACCAATTTAACACATTTGATACATGTGCTGTTCAGTTTTCAAAAAGTAAAAAGAAAGCTGAAGGAAATGAACATGACATATGACTGGATGCTGAGCATTTTGAAAATGCACATCTAGAATTGAAACATAATTTATCTTGCAGTTACAAGAGCATTCTAGAGGCCTCTATGCAGAGTCAGCAAAGTGCTATGCATTGGCAATCAGCCTGGAGGAAGGTGAGGTCACTGACCAGCTTGTAGCAGGGAGACCTTGAACTTTTGTAAAGATTTTGATCAGTAATATAAAGCTGGTATTTTTTACCATGACTAAATTTGGACATTTAGAGGATTAGAATATTATATAAACATAACTTTGTGCCCTGTAAAAAACTGGTTAATGTCTCATTCTTCTGGTTAAGGACACTATTTCCAGCTTAGTTAATTTTTAAGAGCAGAAGCACATCACACTTAATGCCAGATAGCATGAGAAATCATCAAGAATCAATCCTGGTTAAGAATTTTATTTTGAACATCAGCAGCTGAGTTGAATACACATTACATTTATAGTAAGGAAGAATAAGGAACAACCAACTCTAGTGTCCAAATACTTGGTAATAGCAGCACACAAAAAGCAAGTATCAGTCAACATCTTTTTTAGCTTTGTCCATGGGTATGTACCATGTGTCCAAGACTGTGCAATGGATCTGGGGTCTAAAACAAAGTTAGCCCTAGCCTTCAATATATTTTTCTAGTCTAATAGAGAAAACAAATCAAATTCATGATATCTTACATAGTAAAGTAATAATGTATTACACTTTTAAAAAGTATCATAGAGGAGAGAATGATTAGTATCTACTGTACCCAACCTAAGGAACAGTGTTAAAGCTGGAGCCTAGACAGTAAAACTGTTGGGAAAGGGCTAGATCAATAGATTATAGACTACCTATGAAGGCAGGAGCTTGATGGAAAAAAAATCTTGGATATGACCTTTGAAGATTTTGAAACAGTAAAATTATAATTCAATTTTAATAAGCCTAACTCTTACAGAAGTGGGGCAGATTATTTAATATTTGCCATTAAATCTATGATGGGGGGTATCAGTGGAGCTTTGATGGGAGTGTCAGTGGTAAAAGCAGTTGAACTAGCTAAGTAACTAATGTTCAGTATAGGTGAGAGATAAGAGTCTGAACTAAAGGCATGGTATGCGGTAACAGAGAAGGAAAAGTTTGGGAGAAATTAGGAAGATAAAACTAGTAATCATAACTGTGATAATTAGTGTTCAATAGAAAGATAAAATTTCACCTACTCAATAACTCTTGGGGCAATCATCCTTGTGAATGATAATTTTAAATGCCACCATGAAAAACATCAGCTTTCCAAGTAAGTGTAAGAATCGATAAGAACAAAAATCATATATTCATAGAAATACAGGCAGGAGAAGAAACCATATTAAAATGATACCTGACGTCTACAAAAGCTGAACAGAGCATTGCCTACGCTCTTGAAATTTCACTTTAAGATATACAGTGAAACTGGGTAGTCATCAAAATCCATATACTAGAATATTTTTAGAAACTCTACTCATAATAGCCTCAAAATAAAAACCATCAAAAACCTACCATCAGTGGAGGTGACCAAAATGTATAGTGTATTCTCATGGTGGAATACTATGCATCAATGAAAATAAACAAATTATAATTGCACAGGAAAATACAGATAAATCTCATAAACATAAGGGTGAATGAAATAAGCCAAAGACAAAAGAGTATATACTATATGGATTCTAATAATACAAAGGAAAACAAACTATGATGTCAGAAATTAGCATAGTTGCTATTTGGGGGAAGATAGTGACTAGGAGACATGAAGAAGAATCATGGGGTTCCGGTGATGTTCCATCTGTGTTACCTGAGTGCGATTAGCTTGAGAAAATTCATCTAGCTGTCCCTTTATAATAATTACGTGGTACAGTTCTCTGTATTTATATTGTAGTTTAACAAAAAAAAAAGTTTCAAAAATTATAATTAGTTAAGAGAATAAATTGTCCCAAGAAAATGGACTGTCACTGAGTGTAAATACAAATAGACCTCTCAGAATTATTCTTATACCTACCTCTGTGTAATACCATATATACTAACACAAAGAAACAAATCAGGTTCTCTTAGGGTTAATTGCATCACTGGTTTTAAGTGATTCTTCAAACATGTATTCTTTTGACTTGGTAGTCACTTACATGCTTTCAAGAGTTTAAGCTTTTGCAAACTGCATCAAAACATTGTCCACTGGTTACATTTTGTGTATATATACTCATTCCAAGGTCTTATGTGGGCTGTCCATGGAAACTCACAAGTGATCATGGGTTAGAACAATACACTACTTTATTCCCTGGAATTAATGGCTTCCAGCCAACTCATGAGAAGAATGAAACTGCCTTGTGTCAGGCTCTCTGCTGTGCATTAGAATTTCAGTTACAGCTGCTACCTTGTTATAACACCCACATTTCTTCAGTCACAAGGCCAGCTTCACAGAAAAAATGCCCTGTATTCATTGTCTAATTATCAAACTCACATACCTTGGAGACAGACTATAGCTCAAACACGTAGGATTCAAAACATTACTGTAAGATTAAGATCTGGAACAATAAAAAAAAATTTCCAGTCACTGTTAATGGGTTCATATAACAGAATAATAATGATGACATAAAATTAGCATTTAAAAAATCTTAACTTTTTAATGGATAGATTTATTCGTGGAAATATGAAGTGATTCAGATAAATGGAAAGAAAAAATCTGACATGGAACAAGGTGGGCCAAGAACTTGTTCAGAACATTGGCAGCCTGCCAAGCGTACCTCTGCAAGGGGACATGCAACTTTAATCTTTATCATGGAGTAATCATAAGCGGACTGACTCTGAATGCCATCTGCTCTCCATGAAGCATTAGAGTTATAGGCTGCTCACTCGATATGCCCTTCAACCCTGCTCTCCAATTTCACCCAAAGTCCCATCTTGAAATTGTGAGTTTTAAAGTTTATTATAATTAATATTTTTTATAAGAACCATTTATTTTTAATGAATAGCAGAGTGGACAGCTGAGGTTCCTTCTTCAACCCTGAAAAGCCAACCAAATGGTAGAAAATATTATTATCTAACTAGAGAGCTCTATTCAGGCAGGGGACAGAAGAACTTTCAGTTGTGTGCTCAGATGAGTCTTTGAAGGTAGACACTTAAACCTACTTATTTTGCCATATAGATATGCAATTTAGATTAGGGATAAAGAGATGAAGACAGGGGGACTGTTCTTAATATAAAATAAAAAGAAAGTTGTGCATTCTGGTTTCTAATAATATCCTAAAATTAAGTAAGGCATCTCTAATTTAATTTGTTTTATTTTGCCCTACTGAATATTGTGTTCTGTTGAATAGGGCACAACACATCAAGTTACTTAGATTGTGTGGGAACCGAGAATAAACCAGTGATGCTTTATAACATGGGCCCCCAACCCCCAGGCCATGGACTGGTACCGGTACGCAGCCTGTTAGGAACTGGGCCGCACAGCTGGAGGTGAGCGGTGGGCTAGTGAGTGAAGCTTCATCTGCCGCTCCCCATCGCTCCCCATCGTTTGCATTACTGCATGCACCATCCCTCCCCTCCACACCCTGTCCATGGAAAACCTGTCTTCCACGAAACCTGTCCCTGGTGCCAAAAAGGTTGAGGACCACTGCTTTATAAGACACATCTGGCCACAGAGGAATGACTGCCTTGTAACAGAGGAGGTTAGTGTGGGTTGAACAGTATTCCCCCCCAGTGTATATCTGAATCCTTACTCCTGGTATTTGAGGCATATGAAGATGGAGGCAGAGATTAGAGTGATGCATCTACAAGCCAAAGAATGCCAGCAATTGTTGACAGACATCAGAAGCTAGGAAGAGACATTGACTAGATTGACCTTCAGAGCTTCTAAAAGGAACCAACCTTGCAGTCACTACGGTTTTGGACCTCTGACCTCCAGATCTGTGAAAGAATATATTTCTGTTGTCCTTTCCCCTGCTATTCCCCACCCCCACCTCCGCTTCCAGTTTGTTGGTCTGATACAGATCTAAAAATCTACTACAGGGATACTTACTACTAAATTAAATTTTCTGAGAATCTTTTTGTGAGCTTAGGAAAAAGAGATTCATTGGTGTTCAGAAAAAATTGGCTGCTAAGTAAAACTAAGTGGCTTCACCCCCGTCCCTTATAGTTCACGTTTTTTACTCCTTCACTCCTTCCCTTCCTTTGCCAAGATATGTTAGAGAGAATGCTTAGAAACTGAAGGGATTGCTTTTTGAGGGCCATGATAAAAATGAGAGATTTCAGAAAATTCATGAGAGTAATCTTGGCAGAATCTTGAGAGAGTCTATGGACAACATGATACAAGTATAAAGATGTCACTGCATTTCATATACACCAGAGCAAAAATGTCACTGCATTTCATATACACCAAAGCAACAATAGAGGTACAAATGTTCTCCCATGTATATGTCAGCACTGTGGCTTACTCCGATTATGGAAATGCAACATTTTTTTCCCAAAGACAATGTACATTTACACATGAAATCAGTCTGCCTTTGTATTTCCCTGATTAGTGTCACCATAATGTCTGATAACTTTCCTAAGGCAAGTTCCTACCATCCAAATAACATATGTTACTGTTTCCCAGAACTTCCATTCCTAGGGCTTCTTTGAAAGAATACCACTAAATTACTGTCAAAATGCATACTTATGGCTCAGCATAACTCAATTACCCTGATAGCACTTTTCATATTTATCTTTTACTACTTAAAGATTTATTGTTCTGTTCCTTAAATAAAACTGTGGAACAAATAAAAAAAAAAAAAACAAAACAATTTATCCCTAATTTGCAAAGGCAGTAACAAACAACCTCAATCCCTTAAAAATAAGATTACTAAATATAATGTTCTAAGAATCTCTTAATTCATCAAACAGAATTTTTAAACAGACTTATGTTTTAAGATCAAACTCTTTTAAGACTATTCCTTACCTTGTGAAGTTGTCCTTGCGAAAGATTCACAATGTCAAAATATCAGAGTATTACAGTTGATTGGGGATAGCTGGGAGAAACAAAAATTTTCAACGTTAGCAAATATTTTGAAGTTTTCTTTTCACTGACTCTAATGACACATAACATAAAGGAAAAGGAACAGAAATTGTTTTAAAATAATAATAGGAGCATAGCAGTGAAAGCCATAATTTAGATACAAGAAACACTTTAAGGCAATGAAACAAAAATGTGTTAAACCACCCCCCCCCAGAACTTCAGTGTTTCTCACAGGCGTTAAAATAATTTAATAGATATCTGAAAATCAGTAAGTCATACAGGAAGTCACCAGACCTAGATAACAAATCTATTATGAATATATTTTGACTCTTATCTGTCAATTTATGTTATTTTGCTGTATTTTTCATTCTGTACCTGTAAAATGAGGGACTGAGGGAAAATGGTTTCTGTATTTGTTTCCCAGGGTTACCATAATAAATTACAAAAAAAATTATTGGATTAAAACAACAGAAATTTATTCTCTCACAGTTCTGGCAACTACAAGTCCAAAATCAATGTATCAGCTCAGCCACGGTACTTCTGAAGGCTCTAGGGAAGAATCCTTCCTTGCCTCTTCCTAAGCTTCTGGTAGCTCCCGGCAATCCTTACTGTTCCCTGGCTTGTAGATACATCACTCCAAACTTTGCTTCCATTACTTTCATCTCTGTGTCTCTGTCTCCTCTGAAACTGTGGGTCTTTCTGTGTGTCCTCTCCTTTTATAAATGCACCAGTGGATATAGGGCCCACCCTAATCCAGTGGCCTCATCTTAACTAATTATATCTGCTAAGACCCTATTTCCAAATAAGTTATTTGGGTGGACATACACTTCGGGAGTATTCAACCAACTAGTTTCCAATGCTGTGATTCTAAAACAGCCCTCCTTATTCTTTTTTCTAACTAAAGGAGAGAAAAAAGAAGCAATAGTGTATTTTGATTCTTCAGGAACCCTTACACACAATGGAAAAAAATAAAATTACTTATTCTGTTTGTGGTTATCTAAGGGTTTGCCTACCAGTCAAGGAGGGCTATTATTACAATATCTGGTGCTGGTTGACCCAGGTAGTTAGAGAGTATAATATTCGAAACTCAAAATGCCTTCAGTATTTCACAATACCATGGACTTTGGGCAGCTACTGACAAAATGCCAGCCCTTAGAAAGAATGGAAAATGAATAAATCTAAACCTAACACCACTAACTGAAAAAGTAATACAACAACATCTGCTACAGATGGGTGAAAGAAGTTGCCTTTATAAACACCAACTCCAAGTTGGTAGAGGACCAGGACCATCTGTAAACTATGTTTTCTTTTTCAGTTCCCATTAATTATGGTCATTTAGAATAAATATAAACAATTGATATGCCTAAAGAGATTTGGTAGTCTCCTATTTATTAAATGTCACAAATATGTATTCTTTCCAGGCAGTTTTCTATTCATGACATTCTTCTCCATTAATTTATTCATTTTTTTTTCCTTTTCCATTATGGTTGATTACAGGATATTGAATATAGTTCCCTGTGCTTTACAAAAGGACATTGTTGTTTATCCATTCTATATATAATAGTTTGCATCTGCTAGTCCCAAACTCCCAATCCAACCCTGTCCCTTCTCCCTTCCCCCTTGGCAACCACAAGTCTGTTCTCTATGTCTGTGAGTCTTCTTTTTTGTAGACAAGTTCATTTGTGTCATATTTTAGGTTTCACATATAAGTGATATCATATGGTAATTGTCTTTCTCTTTCTGACTTGCTTCACTTAGTATGATAATCTCTAGGTCCATCCATGTGCTTGCAAATGGCATTATTTCATTCTTTTTTATGGCTGAGTAGTATTCCATTGTGTATATATACTACATCTTATTTATCCATTCATCTGTTGATGGACATTTAGGTTATTTCCATGTCTTAGCTATTGTAAATAGTGCTGCTATAAACATAGGGGTGCATGTATCCTTCTGAATTATAGTTTTGTCCAGATATATGCCCAGGAGTGGGATTGCTGAATCATATGTGTTCATGACCGTTTGATTTTGCAGTTCAAGTATGGTGGTAAGAATATTTCCACATGAATTGCATTATCTATCAGAAATATACTGATTATAAAGAGCTAAAATAAACGCTAAACATTTTACATGTATTATCTCACTTGATGGAGAAAAAAAAACACCATTGAATCAGGAACTTTAATTCTCCTCATTTTAAGGATAAGAAAATCGAGGGTAAGGAGATAAACTAAACTCTCCAAGGTCACAAGCCTAGTGAGTGAAGGACCTGAGATATAAAACCAAACAGTTTGAGACCATGTACTTTACCAGTATGCCATACTTTATCTAATACTCTCTTAAATTTCAAACTAATATACAAGCTGCCAGGAACCCCCAGGAACTTCCTTCATCTTAAACCTTGTAGAAACAGTGTTTCTATGCCCTTGGCCTTTTGTCATGTTACACCATCACCAATTATTCAGCTAGATTTGTTTTCCTTTTAAAGCCAGTTATCCTTTGCTATCTCTCTTCCAGGACTCTAGTCTTGTATCCAGTTCTAGTTTCTTAATCAACAATCTCTAAGTCTCCCTCTCCCAGAAGCTATTTCCTTGCCACCTGTCTTACTCAGCTCAGGCTGGTGTTACAAAATACCATAGGTGGCTTAAACAACAGACATTTATTTCTGACAGTTTTGGAGGACAGAAGTCTAAGATAAAGGTGCTGACAAATTCAGTTCTTCGTGAGGGCTCTCTTCCTGGCTTGCAGACAGCTACCTTCTCACAGGGCAGAGAGTAGATGCTCTGGTGTCCTATCATGGGGACCTCACCCTCATGATCCCATCTAATTATCTCCTGAAGGCCCCATCTCCTAATACTATCACATGGGGAAACCCTAAGGGTTTCAACATATGAATTTGGGGGTGGGGTGTATGCATACATTCAGTCCATAACATCACCTAAATGAAAAATACAGGAGTGCACTTTTTTGTTGTCAAGGTTTTGTTACTATTCTCAGATGGAGAAACAGAATAGTAACAAACAGGAAATTTATAAGATTTCATGAACACTTATCTCTTCTTTTTTTCTGGACTTTTCTTCATGGAAGCCTTAAACCATATCTAAAAATCATTTAATTTAAAGGATTGTTGGAACTGGCTTCCCAGAACTGCAATGATCAGAGCAGTCTGGCTTGAATAAAGTTAAATTCATTGATGTTTGTTTGAAAATGTTTTGCTTAGTTTTTAATCCTTTGAGGATCTGCTTATTAAAATCTGAGGAATGCTCAAAGCCAGAGCCTTGTTTTAGGATCCCTAGAGCAAACCTTAGAATCTCTGCCATTTTACTCACTTAAATCTGGGAGAGAAGTGCATGGTCTGCATGTTTCCCCCACCTCAGGGAAGCCAGAGGTCAGTTCTCCTTCTGTGGGGACCTCAGGAATTGTCTACAGTTGAGTTAGCTGCAGCCTTAGGCTTCTTTTAGTCCACTTTCCTAAGTTTTACCTTTGTAACTCTATTCTTTTGAGGGTCTACTAAATTACTGATATGTCTGCTCTGACTTTATTTTGCTTAATAGATTCTTTAGAGGAGGAAGAGCCCAAGGGAGGCTGGTGGCTCCAAAACAAAGAAAGATCAGTTTCTTGAAAATGAGGTAAGGAGAAACGCATCTTGGTGACATGACAGTACATTTCTTTCCAGTACGTTATTTCCAAAATGGTGGTAATCACAAAACCATTGACAACATTTTAGGTAATGCACAGATGAGCATTACACAAATTAAAAATTGTGTGTTAGTTATAATATAGAGCAAAAAAAAACATAACTGGTCTAGCAATTTGTGTTGGGTTATTACTTCTTAGAACAAGGCAAAGTTAACAAAGTGAGTAGACCTAAAGTCAATTTAAAGGGGAAAATCACTAAATAATTACATAAGTGGTACACAGTAATGGCAAAATGTGTGACAGTACTATGTGGATGACAGATATCTGCAAAATATTGTCTTAAAAGATTAAGATACTCATTAAAAGCAAGAAACACACATTCAGACTTTGGAGTGAGATGACTCACTAGTTTGGTCACCTTGGACAAAATTACTTTAATTCTTGTGCTCTTCTTCAGATTCTTAATCCAAAAACATAGAATCCCTTTCTCAAAAGTGAGCATTAACAACATGGCTGTGTGATAGGGACCATAATAGGTAGCTAATAAATTTTAGTTCTCTTTCTTCATTCATCTGATAAAATAATAAACATAGTGGTGTTTATACGTAGACTTAGGTCCACAAATGTTTTCCTTTCTCCCCACTCTCACCTACTCTTTTTCACCCCCACAGATGACCTCTATTAGTCCTTGAAAAGAGAATTTATTCTCAGAAGATTTTTAGATTCATAGTTTAAAGGAAACACCCACACATTTCAAAATCTTTTAAAATCTGTTCTCCGTAGTTTTGTTTTTTTGAAAGATGGGAATTGACGTCTCATTTTCCAATGGCTATTTAGAAGGTGGGTCACAGAGGTTAACTTCTTAAAGAAATGAAAAACATGTTGCCTTTTCCAGAAAACAAAAAACACAAAAGCCTGACTATTAGTGAGAATAAAGCAATGTTCCAGTAACACTGAATAGTTTTCTAGCAATTTTTCAAAACTCATCAGTGATAAATTTTTTATAAGGGATATAATTCAGTGGTTCTAAAATTTAAATACACTTTTCGAACTGTCTGTATAAGTAAAAAAACTGATTTTATGGGAATATGGAATTATTTGGCTTAAAATTATGTAATAATTGATTGAAATAGCAATCATTTTAATAGAGGGATATTTGGATAGTTTTAAATAGTATGTGAATTTCTTGAAACTTTTATTTTCATACTTAACCAAAGACTTGTTTGCAAAACACTTTAAAAGAAGGAAGAGCTAGTTTTTTCATTAAAAAAAAAACAAACACGGTTAATAATTACATATAGAAATATCTGTGTATTACAGGTTTTAAAACACAGTCCTTAGGTAAAGAAGAAATTAATATTTTGACTCTGACCTTTTTAAAAGTTTTCAATGTATTTCTCAAGAGGATATTTATCTACTGGAACTAAAAAAAAGTCTAAGATACTGTAAATACACAGGAGAGAGATAGTCACTAAGGAAGCTTAGAGAAGATTTCTCCTGGAGGAGATAACCTACTCATTTTCAGACTTTGTGTTGCAAACTCTTTAGAGATATTGCAAGGCAGAGATATCTCAAAGGCAAATGTAAAATGTTTGGGACTCACTATGGGACAAAGACCATGCCTCCGCAATTCTAGTAAGACAACACCACAATGTTCTTATATATTGACCCGCTTGGGTGATTTATCTCTTTATAAGTTTAAACTCTAGAGAACAAATTGAAAGAATTACTTTCTTAAAATAAATCCAATATATTACTTAACAAAAAGAAGTCTATTTAGAGTTCCAGATAACCATAGCATAATGATTGCTGCCTACATTTAATTTAGAAAATAAATAAATAAAAACAGTGAGCAAGAAAAGTAAAAGAAACTATCTATTGCCCATGAATATGGCTAACCACCTTCAAATTGCATGTAAGTGGGAGGAAATATCCAAAAACCATTAGATAACCATGTTAGTGGGTCTGAAGAGATAAATCATATTATTTCCATACACTCAGAAAGGACGAATTCTCAAAATTACATAATAGAACAGAAATGTATGGATGCTTCAGTAACACAGTATCTGTATTAATCTATGTAAACCTATACATATCTATTAATCAATAATCTATTTATTTATCTGTATGAATAAATAGATCAATAGATACTTTAGCCAAACACCAGCATCTTACTTAATGGGAAGACAATAACTGATTTCCCACTAAAGACAAGAACATTACAAAAATGTCCATTATCTCTACCCTTATTTAATACTTGACTGGAGATGTTTTCAGTGCAATCAAACAAGAGAAAACAAACAGAGGCATAAAATTGAAAAGCCGAAGTAAAATTATTCTCTAGGTATAAATCATAATATGTCTGAAAAATCCAAAATAATTGATTTTAAAATACTGCATAATACAGTAAGAATTCAGTAAAGTAGAAGAATATATAATTAATATAAAATACCAATAGACTTTATATATCTTCAATCAGTAATGAGTTAGAAGAGGTAATAAAAGAGGAAAAACCCCATTTCTAGTAGCAAATTTAAAGATTAAATAGCTAGAATTAAGTTGATAAAAATGAGCAAAGTCTGTATAAAGACAATTTTTAAGTTTTTTGGAAGATCAAAAGTAGAATTAGACAAATGGAAGGACAAATCATTCTTAGATGGGATAACTCAGTGTCATAAAAATGTCAATGATCTCCAAGTTAGTAAATTTAATATAATCACAATAAAATTTTGAAGTTATTATCTGGAGCTAGACAAGTTTATTAAAATGTCTTTGTTAAAAAAAAAAAAAAATAGCAACTAAGAATGATAGAAGAAAAAACCTGAAAAAGACAAGCAACTGGGTGGGGGGAGGGCAGGCTAGACCTACCAGAAATTGAAACATACTAAAAACTCTCTATAATGTACTGTTTTTCAAAATGTGTAGGTATTGGCACATGAATAGTCAGATAACAATGTTTTAGAATAGTAAAGTCCAGAATCTTGATGTAGGTTTTCAGTGCCATCTGAAATCACTGAGAGAAGTAAACTTTTAATCAGTAATGTTGGCACAACTGGATAGTCATTTACAAAATGATAAATCCCACAGTTTACACCAGACTATTTCTAAATGGATTAAAGATTTAAAAAAACTACAAGTAGTAAATGAAAACATGAATGGATTATTTTATAATCAAGGAATGGAGATAGGCTTTTTAACATTCAAAATCCAAAAGCAACAAAAGACTGATATATTAAGCTTTCAGAGAAAACTTAAACATCATAAGTAAATTATATTGCAGGCACATGGTTTATCCTCCTATCAGATAAAAAAAGGGGCTAAAAAAATCAAGAAGAAAATGGTAAAAAAAAAATCCTAATACAAAATTGGGCAAAAATTGTGAAGAGAGTTCCAGGAAAAGTTAAGTAAATGATACTTAAATATATGGAAAAAATGATGTCTCATTCTTAGTAAGATACATACAAATTAAACTACAAAGAAAAGCAACTTCTCACCTATGACACAAATCCAAAAGTTTTACAATATACTCTGTTGGCAATGCTATGGACAAAGGGACCCACTATAACGTTGCTGGAGTGATTGCAAAATGGCATAACTTCTATAGAAGGGAATTTGGTAATATCAAACAAAATTACATATTATTAACCCCTTGACTTCGCAATCTAACTGTAAGGATTTCATCCAGGGGAGCAAGAAAACCATCCCAGGTATAAAATATTAAGGCAATAGTTATTCATAGCAGAATTATTTAAAACAGCAGAAAGTTGGAAATAATTCAGATGTTCAGCATTAGAGGACTGGTTCAATGAATTACTGTATTTCTACCAAAAGAGTATATTATGCTGCTGTAAAGAAGAGTGAAGACCAGTATTTATGCACTGGTAGTAAGTGATCTCCAGGTTATATTAAATGAAATTTTTAAAGAAGTGGAAATACGAATATGCAAATGCATGTACTTGTATATTATCATAAAAAGAAACACTGGAAAAGAAACAAGAAATAATGAAAATGCTTACTTACAAGGAGAATAAAAATTAGAATGAAAGCAAGATTTCTCTGAGAAGAATTTAAAATATTTTTCCCTTTTAAACCATTTATATGATTTTATTTATATATTAGAATATAAATGAATCATGGAAAATGACTCTAAAATTAAAAACAAAGTAAAACACATGGATAAAATTTTATGTAAAATTTGGTTTCATCGCTATATAGAGTTTAAATATATAGTAAGTACATTACTCAGATAATATATCCATAATAGTATATATATCGTAGGACCAAAAGAACTACAAAAATGTCTCAAACTTCACTTAGTGGTTTAATTTTTAGTGTATTGATGATATAATTATGAATGGCAGAATAAATTAAATAAATATATAGGGTAATAATATGAACCAAGCACTTCAATGTAAGAGAAAAAAAAGAACCAAATACAAAATTAAAGAAGAAAAAATCCTATAATAGTAATTTTATATTAAGAATATCATATACAGTCATGAATATATGGCTTTAAGGGTTAAACACATTCTTTAGGATTTAGTCAGCATCTCATTATCATTTGTATGTAATTTTTTAAAACACACATATTATGAATTATTGAAAAATAGTTATTAAATACAGAGAGTAAACTTATATTGAAAATCTTTCTGTCAACGAAGTGGATGGCGAGGGTAGGCTGCATTTTGATTCTCAACATCAATTACAAGAACGTTTTGAAATATCCTTTGTTTGTCACCCCAGAGGTTTTTGTTTTGTTTTGTTTTTCCTTTGAGGTAGAAGAATTCAAAGATTTAGGACTGGGATGGGTAAGATATCTGGCTTTCTTTTGTGACTTCACGATAAGGTAACTAGGACAGAGAGAAGTCACAGCAGAGTTCTTGGGCAGATCAGTTTTAGGAAGGGATCCATAGAAAAGTTGGGATTTGTGAATCACAGCCCTTTAAATTTTCCATGCTTGTAGACCTTTTGGACAACCTTGATGTAGACTAGAAGTTCATGGACCCAGACTGAAGACTACTCCGTAAATTACCCAAATGTAATTGGATCACAGGCATTCTCCCCACCTCATATCTTTCCTCTTCCCTCCCTTCAGTTGTTATTCCTCTTTAGAAAGTAGTTATTCACAATCAAACAAACGTAAATCTCACTTGCAAGAAAATTCTGGAGTATACCTACGTGTGAGCAGATTATAGATATTTCATATAGTAGTGACTGAACTTTCATAATTTCACTTTGCTTTTCACTCTAATGCTACCTAATTTATTACCTGTGGCAAGAGAAACATTGCTTCTTAAATAATAGCAATGTTAACAAGAGGTATTTATTGATTGCCCACATTATGTCACACGTTGTACTGAGATTATATCATTCGGTCCTCATTTGTTTTAATAATCTGAATTTCACAAGTGAGGGTAAGAAGCTTGGTTTAGCTAAATAGTATTTCTTGTCCAAAGTCACACAACTAGTAAAACAGAATTCTGTATACATCCGACTTTACTTTTTGTGCTACTAATCATTGCACTGTGCTGCTATGGTTGCATGGTTAAAACTTTGTTCTTCCATACCTTAGGGGCTCTAATATTCCCTGTATTATAGACAATACCTCTTCACCTTGAGTTTGAAGGAAGCAGTTTTATACTGTGTATTTCAAATTCCTCTAAAATACATGGTTTAGTCAGATATGTGATTTGATCAATTTTGAGGTTTCCTTCCAGCACTAAAGCTCTATGGTTCTACAACTTCTTTAGTCTATAGCTTAGGGAAAGCATTTCACAGAAAGCAATTATTAAAACAACAAACCCAATCTGCAAATTGTATCCTTTCTGGCTGGTAAAAGCAGCTTCTCCTAACTAAATTCAGTTGACACTTTATTCTCCCTCTTTCTTTTTGCCACTCATTTCTCTTCCCAACTTTGCCTTTTATAAGCTGCTTCTTTATTTATTTTTACAATTCTTGCCTCTTTACTGGTCACTAGTTTGCAAAGAGTCAAGAAGGTCTGCCAAACAATTATTCTAAAAGTCAGCTTTAATAATTGTTAGCCTTTGCAGGAAAGGAAGGCTCATACTATTAGAGAAGTCATTGGTTTCTCAGGGGGACTGTTTTCTTATGAAATGATTTTGAAAGAGTGAAAAGGTCTCCAAAATACTTTCCTCACTTTTCTGCCATAACATCAGAAATATGTGCTATTAGAGTTATCCCCTTACATGATGACACAGGTTCTGGTAGGCTCGTCCTAAAATGCACATATGTTGAATGAATGAAGGGTGAGGGAACAGTATGTGGAGGAATAGGAGACTAAGCTAGAATCACTTTTTTTTTAAATAAATTTATTTATTTAATATTTGGCTGCGTTGGATCTTTGTTGCTGTGCGTGGGCTTTCTCTAATTGCGGCGAGTGGGGGAAACTCTTCATTGCGGTGTGCGGGCTTCTCACTGTGGTGGCCTCTCTTGTTGCTGAGCATGAGCTCTAGGCATTCAGTAGTTGTGGCACACGGGCTCTAGAGCGCAGGCTCAGTAGTTGTAGCAAAAGGGCTTATTTGCTCCGCAGCATGTGGGATATTCCTGGACCAGTGCTCGAGCCCATGTCCCCTGCACTGGCAGGCAGATTCTTAACCACTGCGCCATCAGGGAAGCCCTAGAATCACTTACTAAGTTATTAAAATGATTTTACTCAAATAACTACTTCACACAATCATGGAGCTCCTAGGGGAACAGGGCACTGACCATGTAAATTTTGAGTGACAAATGGGACCTAATAAAGCTTAAACACTTTTCTTTTACACAGCAAAGGAAACTATAAACCAGAGGAAAAGACAACCCTCAGAATGGGAGAAAATATTTGCAAACGAATCAACGGACAAAGGATTAATCTCCAAAATATATAAACAGCTCACGCAGCTCAATATTAAAAAAAACAAACAACCCAATCAGAAAATGGGCAGATGACCTAAATAGACATTTCTCCAAAGAAGACATACAAATGGCCAAGAAGGACATGAAAAGCTGTTCAACATCACTAATTATTAGAGAAATGCAAATCAAAACTGCAATGAGGTATCACCTCACAGCAGTTAGAATGGGCATCATCAGAAAATCTACAAACAACAAATGCTGGAGAGGGTGTGGAGAAAAGGGAACCCTCTTGCACTGTTGGTGGGAATGTAAATTGATACAGCCACTATGGAGAACAGTATGGAGGTTCTTTAAAAAACTACAAATAGAACTACCATATGACCCAGCAAACCCACTACTGGGCAAATACCCAGAGAAAACCATAATTCAAAAAGAGACATGTACCCCAATGTTCATTGCAGCACTATTCACAATAGCCAGGTCATGGAAGCAACCTAAATGCCCATTGACAGACGAATGGATAAAGAAGATGTGGTACATGTATACAATGGAGTATTACTTATGCATAAAAAGGAACAAAATTGGGTCATTTGTAGAGACGTGGATGGACCTAGAGACTGTCATACAGAGTGAAGTAAGTCAGAAAGAGAAAAACAAATATCGTATATTAATACATATTTGTGGAATCTAGAAAAATGGTACAGATGAACCGGTTTACAAGGCAGAAACAGAGACACAGATGTAGAGAACAAATGTATGGACACCAAGGGGGGAAAGTTGGGGGGGATGGTGGTGGTGGTGGGATGAATTGGGAGATTGGGCCTGACATATATACACTAATATGTATAAAATAGATAACGAATAAGAACCTGCTGTATAAAAAATAAATTAATTAAATTAGATTAAAACAAACAAACAAACAAACAACAACAAAAAACACTGGAGAGATTGCCTGATGAAGTGACTGGGGGAATAACTCCGGGGGAGGCATGGAAGAGCCTGAGGGCATTCTGGTGAAATGACAAATGGAATGGGAACTTTGCCTACTTTACAATTTCGCCCAAGGCCAGCCTATCAATGGAGGTCATCTTCTTCAACCTCAGGTCTGCAGACTTGATTGCATTGGAAACAGCATAGGACAGCTGGGTTCCTATCCAATACCTAAATATCTCCAGTAAAGGAGTTCCAGTAACCTTGGCTCAGAGAGAATTTATCACAAACTGTTTACGCCACATTTTTTGAAAGTATAAATACCCAAAGCCGGGCAATAATGACAACTCTTTATAAACCAGTCACTGCCACTCTCTGAGATGACCCGGAGCTGCACAAGCAATAAAAACACAATACACTTTGCTCTCTTGCAAATTAAGCTGTGAAGATCTGCCTCAAACCTTCTACAGAGATTTCTCAATGAAAAGGGAAGTGTCTGCATATTTAGCCCTGTAGTACACTCACAGCACCAAGATTTCTAATTACAAACCTGTTCTTTCTAAAATAGCCCTCAGGTACACATCTGCAGCAGAAACCCCCGCTGATAACTGGATTTCAGCTCTTTTCTAAGGCCGAGACCTTGGAAAAGGCACTGGGTGACAGATAAGGGTTTGCAGAAAACAGGCACAGGACAGGTGCATACATCTACACATTTCTGAATTTTCGAATGGCAGCTCTGTCACAATATCTAAGTATTCAGCTAAAAGCAGTGCAACAGAAACAGAAACAGGGGAGGATTATGATATATTAGGCCCACCATCTCATCCTACCAAGGTGTATAAACCATCCCTAAAGGGCAGAATACAGTACAAATATAACATCAAGAAATGTGTTCTCCTGCCTCTGACAATGCTTGCTCGTGGGGGCCCACCTAACAGTAGTCTTGTTTATTAGAAGTTCTTTTATTCCTGCATGACAGGCAATAACGTTATCATGGGTGGCAAGATGGTAAACTTAAAATATGCATCGACATACAGAATTAAGCAGGGATGCAAGTCCTCATTGCTCTATTCACCTATGGAGGAAGATATTAGCACACTGCTTTAATTGGCTTTTTCTATGATCAATTATTGAAAGTAAATCATGCAACTCTACAATAACACCATAGGAAATCAAGTTATATGCACATAGCTTTAGAAATCCTTTAATGTTCTTTTACGGCTAATGAGAGGGATATAGATTACTTGATTTTCACTTGTCAGATTTTTTTTCTTTTTAAACAGACATGGGAGTCAATCATTCGAAGGTGATTCCCTTTTTAAACCTAATCCCACATTCATACGGCAAGCCTTAATGAGTCCACTGGAGTAAACAAATTAGTCTCCAGGATGTATTATGCATTAATTAATCAAACTAATAGTATTGTATAATGTGCAATAGATGAAAATTAGTTCTAAGTACAATACTCACATACAAGAAAAGGACTGGAGGAAAAAATATGGAGTAATAAAGAAAAATCAGTTTCTACAAGTTAAACAGCTCTGCTTTCTCACCACACATTTCAGGCCATTCAAGGCAAAGAGAACATACAAAGATGGACTTCACAGCTGAGATAGCTATGTAATAGAGAAGCTATGATGAGGAAGAAAGCAGCTTTGAGTAACAATACCTGCAGGGCCAGAGGAGAGGTTAGCAAAGTATGGATTGCAATCCATTTTTTGTACGACTGAGGAGCAAATCATTGTTTTTACATGTTTTTACATTTTTAAATGGTTGACAGAAACCAAAAGAAGAAGAATATTTTGTGACATGAAAATTACATGAAATTCAAATTTCAAGTCCATAAATAAGGCTGGGTCAGAGTCACACATGTTCGTTATATATTGCCTGAGCTAACTTTTATGCTACAACAGCAGGTTGAGTAGTTGTGACAGAGACTTGGCCTGCAAAGTCAAAAATATTTACTCTCTGGCTCTTTACAGGAAAAATTTGCCAACTCCAGTCTCGAGGAAACAAAAATCCTCTGCTATGATAGGACAAGTGCATATATGGTATAAGAATGTATTTTAAAAACTGGAGAAGAAAGCAGACACCATCTCATGTGAGGCACTAGAAAGAACACAGCATCACTTCTTGCTCTTCCTGCCAAATTCCTCGGTCAAATTTTGAGAAAAAAAAATCAGACAACCCAAAATGGAAAGACAAAATACCAAAGTATATAACATACTATACTCTTAAAAAATGACAAGGTTATGAAAGACAAAGACCAAAGAACTGGTCCAGGATAAAGGAGACCAGAGAGATGCGACGACCAAATTCAGCATGTGATCCTGGATTGAAATGTGGACCAGACCTTTTTATTTTTTAAATTTTGGGCCATAAAGGATATTATTGTAATAATAGGGTAAAATTTAAATAAGCTTTGGAGATTAGATAATAGTACTGAATCAAAGCTAGTTCTCTATTTCTGATAATTGTAATGTGGTCATTTATTTGATCTTAGGAAATACACACAGAATTATTTGGGGATAGAGGGGCTCCAAGCATACCACTTAGTCCCAAATGTTTCAGAAAAAAAAAAAAAAATGTAAATGTGTCTGTCTGTCTATCTATCTATCTATCTACCTAACTACCTACCTATCTACCTGTCTATCTACAGAGAGAGAGAGATAGAGAAGAATATGTAAATGTGGCAAAATGGGGAAATCTGGGTAAAGGATATAATGGAGTTGTTTGTACAGCACAACTTTTTGATAAGTCTGAAATTATTTAAAAGTAAAAAGTTTAAAAAATAGGATGAAAGCACTTCTAGCTGCTTTTCCCCCTCCTAAATGTGAACCATAAACGGTCACTTCTTCAGCTTCTCCTTATCAGTGGTATTTGGGTTCTGAGTTGTTACTCGGTGTGGTGGCTTTGTACTGTATCATCGTAACTCATCTGGAACTACCTTTCCCAGATTGCCCTACCTGCATGGTTTAGAGTCAGTGCTGGACACAAGAGGAATGGAAGGTAGAAGGGAAAGAGCAGCCATTATTCTTTCCTTGAAAGTTAGTGCAGTCTCCAGGCTTTCAGGCAGTTCACACATGCTGTCACTGATCTGGTGGCTTACTTTGCTGGTATGGGACATCACCCAGACATCGACCAGCCTTCAGTGCTCACCAGATCTCCTCCCTTGAGTGTCAGCTAGTCCTGGATCAAATGTGTTACAACTTGGTGGTGAAGATTAGAGCACAGCTCCTTCTGCAGGTCACCCTGGTGGCATTTGTAGGCAATGAGAGACAGACGAGGACTCTGGCGTGTCCTTTCTCTCCTCCACACCCAGATCTCCTCTGTGACTGTCTCCACCAGCTCCCAGAGTTGCATAGGGTGTAATCCTTAATTTATTTTACTATTTTTATTTTTTTGGCTGTAAATCTTAGCCTGTGGGATCTTAGTTCCTCAACCAGGGACTGAACCTGGGCCCTGGGCAGTGTTGAGTGCAGAGTCCTAACCTCTGGACCACCAGGAAATTCCCATAATCCCTATTTTTAAAATCCCCTATTCTGTATCACTTACAGTGGCTCTGTTCCTCCAAGTCAAAGTCTGACTCATACCCTTGGCTTCCTGAAATACAGCAAAGGTCATTTAGCAAGCACTTGACCTGTTTATCTTAAGTTCCACTTCATTACTTTATCCTTTGAAAGCATCTCATTATCTAGAACTATTAGGAGAGTGTACTGAGGACTACAAAATAACAAAGATGAATCAAATCACCATCTGAGTGCCTACTATGTGAAAAATCCTATGGCACACTTTAGCTCTAAAACTCACTAATGCCCCACAAGCTAGTTATCATCCTTATTTTTACAGATGAGAAACTGAGAGTCAGAGAGGTTAAGTCACTTGTCCAACATCTCACACCCAAGTAATGGTAAAGCAGAAGCAGAAACTCAAATGCAGCTCCATTACACTCTCAAGATCACATTTTTTAAGTTCTTTTTTTTTTTTTATGCACCAAGCTGTCGTCTTAGGAAAAAGAAGTAGCTTTCTCAACCTTAAGAGGATATTTATTTGCTTTGTGACTGCCTGGATATTTACTGAATCTCAATATTTCATTCTTGCTTATTCATATCATAGGGTTATTATATATTTGAAGAACTACAAAAAAAACAAACAACCCAATCAAAAAATGGGCAGAAGACCTAAATGGACATTTCTTCAAAGAAGTCATATAGTTGGCCAACAGGTACACACTGCTAGTTATTAGAGAAATGCAAATGAAAACTACAGTGAGGTATCACTTCACACTGGTCAGAATAGGCATCATCAAAAAGTCTATAAATAATAAATGCTGGAGAGGATGCAGAAAAACGGGAGCCCTCCTACACTGTTGGTGGGAATATAAATTGGTGCAGCCACTATGGAGAATAGTATGGAAGTTCCTTAAAAAAACTAAAAATAGAGTTACCATATGATACAGCAATCCCACTCCTGGGCATACATCCAAAAAAAAAAAGAAAACTCTAATTCGAAAAGATACATGTACCTCAATGTTCATAGCAGCACTATTTTCAACAGCCAAGACATGGAAGCAACCTAAATGCCCACTGACAGATGAATAGATAAAGAAGATGTGGTATAATTTGAAAGGATACATGCACCCCAATGTTCACTGCAGCACTATTTACAATAGCCAGGACATGGAAGCAACCTAAATGGCCATCAATGGAGGAATGGATAAAGAAGATGTGGTACATATATACAATGGAATATTACTCAGCCATAAAAAAGAACAAAATAATGCCATTTGCAGCAACATGGATGGACCTAGAGATTATCACACTGAGTGAAGTAGGTTAAACAGAGAAAGACAAATATATGATATCACTTATATATGGAATCTAAAAAAATGGTACAAACGAACCTATTCACAAACAGAAATAGAATCACAGATGTAGAAAACAAACTTACGGTTACCAAGGGGGAAAGTGGGTCGTGGTGGGATAAATCAGGAGATTGGGATTCACATATATACACTACTGTATATAAAATAGATAACTAACAAGAAACTACTGTACAGCACAATGAACTCTATTCAATACTCTATAATGACCTATATGGGAATAGATTCTAAAAAAGAGTGGATATATGTGTATGTATAACTGATTCACTTTGCTGTACAGCAAAAAGTAACACAACATTGTAAATCAACTATACTCCAATAAAAATTAATTTAAAACAAGAAGATGTGGTATACATATATGTATGTATGTATGTACACACACACACACACACACACAGAGAATGGAATATTACTCGGCCATAAAAAAGAAAGAAATAACGCCATTTGCAGCAACATGGATGGACCTACAGATTATCATTATCATACTAAGTGAAGTAATCAGACAGAGAAAGATAAATATCTTATACCACTTATATGTGGAATCTGAAAAAGATGATATGAATGAACTTATTTATAAAACAGAAACAGACTTACAGACATAGAAAAAAAATTATCATTACCAAAGGGGAAGGGAAGGAGGGAAAAATTAGGCATTTGGGATAAACAGACACACACTACTATATATAAAATGATAACAAGGACCTACTGTATAGCACAGGGGATATTCAATATCTTGTAATAACCTATAATGGAAAAGAATCTGAAAAAGCATATATGTGTGTGTGTGTATATATTTATGTATATATATATATGTGTGTAACTGAATCACTTTGCTGCATATCTGAAACTAACAAAACACTGTAAATCAACTATACTTCAATTAAAAAAAACTACAACAACTAGATCCATTTTAACCTTTTTATGAAGTCCTTATTCCTAGAAAAGGAAATAACAATAACTGCTGACATGCACAGTGAGAAATATCACATAATCCTCCATTAAAGAGCTATTTAGTTAGTCTCAATATAAACACTTTTTCTGATCTGCAGACCTTTTCAACATATTAAAAAAGATTTTTTTAACTCAGTACTTCTTTTGATGCACTTGTGCATCTATGATCTCATTTAAGCTTTACAATAGTGAATCTAGGAAATATGTAGAACTTGTGTTATCAACATTTATTTTATAGATAAGAAGATTAAATCCTAAGAGATTACATAAATCATCTTAAATGGAATCTGTTGTTTTCATCTATTTAGCTTCCTTTCTCCCTTTATTTATAAGAGCAGATTTTGTTTGAAGACTCCCTTTGCCACACTATTTTCAGTTCTTATTATTTGCCTGGGGCTGGTTCCACCATCATAACTAGCAGAGGGCGTATTATGCTGGCTTGGGAAATCATCATGTATTATGCATTCAGTCACAATGTTGTGTTCAAAATGGACATGCGACCCATGTCAATTTATTTAGGGCTAAGCTCAGAAGGAAAACCATGAAGGGAGCATCCTCTTCCGCTGAACTTGGAGCTAAAAGAATGTAAGCTTCTTGTTGCATAGGGCAGCACAGAGTGAAGAACGAGCTTGAAGTCAACACAGAAGGTAAGAAAAGGTGGTATGCACAGTGACACTTTCATGTTACTTGAGCACCTGGCGCCAGCTATACTTGAAGGCACCTTAGATTTTTTCAGTTACTTTTAAAATCAATTCTCTCTTTCTCTATCCGCCTCCATCACTCCTACCTTCTTCCCTTCCACTTCCCTCCTTTCCTCACCTCTAACTAAGCTTTGCAGTCAAAAGCTTAATAATAATAATACTGAATAATAATACCCATCCAAGTTTCCAAGTCTTAACTGCAAGTCTGGAACTTAGATATATCAATACAGCATATAAAATTCCTTTACTAGGCAAGCTACCTCTTTAGAAATAAGCACTTGTTTCCCCTTTGGCTGAGATATACTTTTAACCCATACATTCATTCCAAGTTTGCTTCTGTAGAGAATTTTCTGTCTTGAATTATCCATCGAAAGAATAAATGCTTTTGGAATCTAACATTTTTCTAAGCTGTGTAATTACATATGTAGTATAAAGGACACCAATAAGACAAGATTGATGTGAGTGCTATTTCTCTGTTGAAGAAATCCAGTTGGTTTATGCTATAATCAAAGCCCAGAGATTGAATTATAACATCACTCACCAATGTCTCCCTTAATCAATTATTTTTATTATGTTTAGGGAAGATTTACAAGCAAAAACAAGCATGTCTGAATTGTTTCTGTGTGGGGTTTTCTTTTCTTATTCTTTCAAACTAGAGACTGATAAATCCTGTACAGTACTACGGCAGGAATTCACTATATTATGATGAAAGAGAAGTGAGAACATTTTTGTCTGAGTGATGAAGAGGCAGGCACTATGTAATTTATAGCAAAATAAAAGTGATACTATATTATCACTATAAAGCTGTCAATTGGATTATCACTGAATAAGCTGTTCAGTGTTTACTTGTATGTAACTGATATGTTGAACAAGCAGGACTTGTAGAATGCAATCAGAAAACAACTTTATTTTTTCCTCCTCACTGCTTCTCCAAATGCTTTTCATGCAACTGGTTCTTCTTTACCTAGAAGAAATCTTGGGCAAGTCTCACAGCTTAGCTTCTTCCCTTTACCCAATCAACCACTCTTCAGTCAATCTCAGCCACAAAGAAATTATCTCCTTTTAGTAATTACTTGTCTACTGTGTTGTATTGATCACAAACTCAGAAGGTGATTCAAAGTTAAAAGTTTCTCCCAATGGACCCTCCTTCCACCAGCTCCTGCTTTCCTCTGGCTGCCTCGTCTAGCAGGAAGGGAATTATAGGGCTGGTGTCTTTATTTTTCTGCCTTGACTGCTGCTGCCCTTCTCTCACTCATTAGGCTGCCTGTGCCTTCTCCAGGATTGAAATAGAGGAGGGAGGAGAGGATGCTGACAGGATAGGTCCTTCCCGGCTGACATTAAGTAATGGGGTGCTGGTGCTCTCTGGAGGTGGCAGATGTTTAAAGGTGATCCTTTTTCTCACATGTGCCCCCTTTTACTCCTGGGGGATGTCCTCAGTGTTCCTCTTACTTGGGTGGTGCCTCTCCTTCAGTTGGCCATTTACCTTTCCTCCTCAGTTCTGCATGTCACTGTGTACTTCCAGCCTCTTCTGCTGAGGTCACTTGTCATTGGGCAGAAGCTCTCCGGGGAAGCAGCCTTCAGCCAACCTTTCCACTGTGGGATGCGTGTAGTTATCTTTGACTTGCATTTAGGGAGAAGGTGGTTTCTTCCAAATGTAGCTCTGTTCTCTGCTGCTGTGACCTTTTGGGCAGCCTCGGCTGTAGCCTTTTTGTTCGGGAGTTAATCAGACACCATGCACCATGTCCACTAATCTCCAAGAGTCACGTCTCTAGGATCTTCAAGGGTTCTCCGTGTAGCTTTTAAAATTAGGTTTGCGGGGAAGTGAAAACCATCAATCCGTCCTCTATCATCAATAACTCCTTGAAGAAAATCTTTTATTTCCGACCTGTTGGCCCCTCCAAATTAAAACTCTTTGTAAGATTGGCAACACTGGTTTTAATCCACCTCTCTCTCTGTAAGTCCTGCCTGTATAGTTCCTCTCTTTGGAATTTACACAGTTGGCACCTACTTTCTTAGAGCTCTGGTTAAAACTGAGTCACATGAAAGAGCCCATCGATGTGAATCCTTTCCACTCAAAGAAGTTTCACCAAATATCACAGCATTGTTCGTTTTTAAAATCATATTCTATAGTTAAGTCAATCCATAGTTATCTATACGTACCATAGTTAGGAATAACTGAGTAGTTGTTTTTACCTTGCTTGTATATATTTACTGTTTAGAGTTAATTTTCAATCAACGACTTTGCTTGACAGTTACATGCTGAGTAGAATTACGTGTCTCTTAAAGAATAAATGTACTAACTCACTGTAGAATGTGAGGAAATCTTCTAAAGAAATAGTTCCATGACATACGTACCTCTTAGGGTGAGGCACTCCACCAATAACCCCAGGAGAATAGATTTGGTAAAGTTTCATTTTTTTTTTTTTTTTTTCTCTTACTGACTAGATGTACACAGAGAAGTTTGGTGAGACTTTAGTTTCAGGGATAAGCAAATCCGAGGGGATGCCTAGATACTAAATCAGGAAGGAAGTCAACACATCTGGTTACAATAGCACAGTGGTCCTCAATAAGGGATGATTTTGCACCCTAGGGGACAATCTGGCAATAACTGGAGACATTTTTATCATAACTAGAAGAGGAAGGGTTGCTGGCGTTTCATGGGTAGGGGCCGGGGATGCTGCTAAATAAGTCCCAATGCCCAGGATAGCTCCTGCAACCAAGAATGATCTCGTGTAAAATGTCAACAGTGTTGAGGCTGAGAAGCCCAGCTTCCCATAGGGAAGATTACCATCAACTGTAAACAAAGGGTAATGAATATAAACTTTTTTGTAATTTTCAAACCTTTTTACCACCTTTCTTTCTTCCATTTATTCGATTAGGAGAGAACTTTGCAGTGTGAGCTGATCTCCTAGTAAGTAAGAAAGTAAATTCAAGGGAAACTTGAGGGCCCCTACCCCTCCCTATAATCAGTTTTAAAGTGGAAGAACCCTAGCACAGTGAGTTTCAAAATGGTAGACTGGGTATTCCCCAAAATAATTTAAAAAAAACATCTATGTCTTCACACATTATAAAATTGATATCTATATTTTTAATTATCATTTGTTTAGAGTTGCAAATTATATATTTTCCAGAAGTGAGGACTACTACATATGTGTTTTAAATATACATACAAAAAAAGTTCACAGCTTCAGACTTAGTTAATTCAACTGGATAAGCTAATTGGCAAAACTGTCCTCATTGTCAAACCAGTCCTTCACATCAAATGTAACTTCAATCGGAAAAATGTCAGATTTTAATTTTTAATTAAAAAAAATGATAATGTATGTCCTGGTGACAACTTTTCTCACTTATTAATTCTTATTTAACATAGATTGGAAAAAGATAGGAAGGAAGGAAGTTAGTGTACCACTAGAAAGTAAGCACCAAAAAGGCAATATGTTTTTTACTGTTGCTTACTAATATATTTTCTGAACAAAATAACACATTGAAGATGGTTTCTTTTTTGGTTTTTTGTTCTTTTTTTTTGAATTTTATTTTATTTATTTTTTTATACAGCAGGTTCTTCTTAGTTATCCATTTTATACATATTAGTGTATATATGTCAATCCCAATCTCCCAATTCACCACACCACCTCCCCCTGCTGCCACTTTCACCCCTTGGTGTCCATACGTTTGTTCTCTACATCTGTGCTCTATTTCTGCGCTGCAAACCAGTTCATCTGTACCATTTTTCTAGGTTCCACATATATGCGTTAATATACGATATTGGTTTTTTTCTTTCTGACTTACTTCACTCTGTATGACAGTCGCTAGATCCATCCACGTCTCTACAAATGACCCAATTTTGTTCCTTTTTATGGCTGAGTAATATTCCATTATATGTATGTACCACCTCTTCTTTATCCATTCGACTGTCAGTGGTCATTTAGGTTGCTTCCATGACCTGGCTATTGTAAACAGTGCTGCATGAACATTGGGGTACATGTGTCTTTTTTTTTTTTTTTTTTTTGCGGTATGCGGGCCTCTCACTGTTGTGGCCTCTCCCGTTGCGGAGCACAGGCTCCGGATGCGCAGGCTCAGCAGCCATGGCTCACGGGCCCAGCCGCTCCACGGCATGTGGGATCTTCCCAGACTGGGGCACGAACCCGTGTCCCCTGCATCGGCAGGCGGACTCTCAACCACTGTGCCACCAGGGAAGCCCACATGTGTCTTTTTGAATTATGGTTTTCTCTGGGTATATGCCCCGTAGTGTGATTGCTGGATCATATGGTAAATCTATTTTTAGGTTTTTTTCTTTTTTTTTTTTTTTTTTTCCTTGTGGTACGCAGGTCTCTCACTGTTGCGGCCTCTCCCGTTGCGGAGCACAGGCTCTGGACGCGCAGGCTCAGCGGCCGTGGCTCACGGGTCCAGCCACTCCGCGGCATGTGGGATCTTCCCAGACCAGGGCACGAACCCGTGTCCCCTGCATCGGCAGGCGGACTCTCAACCACTGCGCCACCAGGGAAGCCCCTATTTTTAGTTTTTAAGAGAACCTCCATACTGTTCTCCATAGGGGCTGTATCAATTTACATTCCCACCAACAGTGCAAGAGGGTTCCCTTTTCTCCACACCCTCTCCAGCATTTGTTGTTTGTAGATTTTCTGATGATGCCCATTCTAACTGGTGTGAGGTGATACCTCATTGTAGCTTTGATTTGCATTTCTCTAATAATTAGTGATGTTGAGCAGGTTTTCATGTGTTTCTTGGCCATCTGTATGTCTTCTTTGGAGAAATGTTTATTTAAGTTTTCTGCCCATTTTCTGATTGGGTTGTTTGATTTTTAATATTGAGCAGCATGATCTGTTTATATATTTTGGAGATTAATCCTTTGTCCATTGATTCATTTGCAAATATTTTCTCCCATTCTAAGGATTGTCTTTTCGTTTTGTTTGTAGTTTCCTTTGCTGTGCAAAAGCTTTTAAGTTTCATAGGTCCCTTTTGTTTATTTTTGTTTTTATTTCCATTACTCTAGGAGGCAGATCAAAAAAAAAAAATCTTACTGTGATTTACGTCAAAGAGTGTTCTTCCTATGTTTCCCTCTAAGAGTTTTATAGTGTCTGGTCTTACATTTAGGTCTCTAATCCATTTTGAGTTTATTTTTGTGTATGGTGTTAGGGAGTGTTCTAATTTCATTCTTTTACATGTAGCTGTCCAGTTTTCCCTGCACCACTTATTGAAGAGACTTTCTTTTCTCCATTGTATATCCTTGCCTCCTTTCTCATAGATCAGTTGACCATAGGTGCGTAGGTTTCTCTCTGGGCTTTCTATCCTGTTCCATTGATCTATATTTCTGTTTTTGTGCCAGTACCATACCATCTTGATTACTGTAGCTTTGTAGTATTCTGAAGTCAGGGAGTCTGATTTCTCCAGCTCCGCTTTTTTCCCTCAAGACTGCTTTGGCTATTTGGGGTCTCTTGTGTCTCCACAGAAATTATAAGATTTTTTGTTCTAGTTCTGTAAAAAATGCCATTGGTAATTTGATAGGGATTTCATTGAATGTATAGATTGCTTTGGGTAGTATAGTCATTTTCACAATATTGATTCTTCCAATCCAAGAACATGGTATATCTCTCCATCTGTTGGTATCATCTTTAATTTCTTTCATCAGTGTCTTATAGTTTTCTGCATACAGGCCATTTGTCTTCCTAGGTAGGTTTATTCCTAGATATTTTATCACAATGGTAAATGGGAATGCTTCCTTAATTTCTCTTCCAGATTTTTCATCATTAGTTATAGGAATGCAAGAAATTTCCGTGCATTAATTTTGTATCCTGCAACTTTACCAACTTCACTGATTAGCTCTAGTAGTTTTATGGTGGCATCTTTAGGATTCTCTATGTATAGTATCATGTCATCTGTAAACAGGGACAGTTTTACTTCTTTTCCAATTTGTATTCCTTCTGTTTCTTTATCTTCTTTGATTGCCGTGGCTAGGACTTCCAAAACTATGTTGAATAATAGTGGTGAGAGTGGACATCCTTGTCTTGTTCCTGATCTTAGAGGAAATGCTTTCAGTTTTTCACCATTGAGAATGATGTTTGCTGTGGGTTTGTTGTATATGGCCTTTATTATGTTGAGGTAGGATCCCTCTATGCTCACTTTCTGGAGAGTTTTTATCATAAATGGGTGTTGAATTTTGTCAAAAGATTTTTCTGCATCTATTGAGATGATCATATGGTTTTTATTCTTCAATTTGTCAATATGGTGTATCACATTGTTTGATTTGCATATATTGAAGAATCCTTGCATCCCTGGGATAAATCCCTCTTAATCATGGTGTAGGATCCTATTAATGTGTTGCTGGATTCTGTTTGCTAGTATTTTGTTGAGGATTATTGCATCTATATTCATCAGTGATATTGGTTAGTAATTTTCTTTTTATATAGTATCTTTGTCTGGTTTTGGTATCAGGATGATGGTGGCCTCAGAGAATGAGTTTGGGAGTGTTCCTTCCTCTGCAATTTTTTGGAAGAGTTTGAGAAGGATGGGTGTTAGCTCTTCTCTAAATGTTTGATAGAATTCACCGGTGAAGCCTTCTGGTCCTGGACTTTTGTTTGTTGGAAGATTTTAAATCACAGTTTCAATTTCACTACTTGTGATTGGTCTGTTCATATTTTGTATTTCTTCCTGGCTCAGTCAGGAAGATTATACCTAAGAATTTGTCCATTTCTTCCAGGTTGTCCATTTTATTGGCATAGAGTTGCTTGTAGTAGTCTCTTAGGATGCTTTGCATTTCTGTGGTGTCTGTTGTAACTTCTTTTTCATTTCTAATTTTATTGATTTGAGTCCTCTCCCTCTTTTTCTTGATGAGTCTGGTTAATGGTTATCAATTTTGTATATCTTCTCAAAGAAGCAGCTTTTAGTTTTATTGACTTGTGCTATTGTTTTCTTTGTTTGTATTTCATTTATTTCTGCTCTGATCTGTATGATTTCTTTCCCTTTACTAACTTTGGGTTTTGTTTGTTCTTCTTTCTCTTGTTCCTTTAGGTGTAAGGTTAGATTGTTTACTGGAGATTTTTCTTCTTTATTGAGGTAGGCTTGTAGAGCTATAAACTTCCCTCTTAGAACTGCTTTTGCGGCATCCCACAGGTTTTAGATCATTGTGTTTCTGTTGTAATCTGTCTCTAGGTATTTTTTGATTCCCTCTTTGATTTCTTCAGTGATCTCTTGCTTATTTAATAACGTATTGTTTAGCCTCCATGTGTTTGTGTTTTTTACATTTTTTTCCCCTGTAACTGATTTCTAATCTCATAGCATTGTGGTCAGAAAAGATACTTGACATGATTTCAATTTTCTTAAATTTACTAAGGCTTGATTTGTGACCCAAGATGTGATCTATCCTGGAGAATGTTCCATATGCACTTGAGAAAAAAGTGTAATCTACTGTTTTTAGATGGAATGTCCTATGAATATCAATTAAATCTATCTAGTCTATTGTGTCATTTAAAGCTTGTGTTTCCTTATTAATTTTGTTTGGATGACCTGTCCATTGGTGTAAGTGAGGTGTTAAAGTCCCCCACTATTATTGTGTTAACGGTTGATTTCCTCTTTTATAGCTGTTAGCTGTTGCCTTATGTATGGAGGTGCTCCTATGCTGGGTGCATATGTATTTATAATTGTTATATCTTCTTCTTGGATTGACCCCTTGATCGTTATGTAGTGTCCTTCTTTGTCTCTTGTAATAGTCTTTATTTTAAAGTCTATTTTATCTGATATGAGTATTGCTACTCCAGCTTTCTTTTGATTTCCATTTGCATGGAATATCGTTTTCCATCCCCTCACTTTCAATCTGTATGTATGTGTCCCTAGGTCTGAAGCGGGTCTGTTGTAGACAGCATATGTATGGGTCTTGTTTTTGTATCCATTCAGTGAGCCTGTCTCTTTCGGTTGGAGCATTTAATCCATTCAGGTTTAAGGTAATTATGGATATGTATGCTCCTATTACCATTTTCTTAATTGTTATGGGTTTGTTTTTGTAGGTCCTTTTCTTCTCTTGTGTTTCCTGCCTAGAGAAGTTCCTTTAGCATTTGTTGTAGAGCTAGTTTGGTGGTGTTGAATTCTCTTAGCTTTTGCTTGTCTGTAAAGCTTTTGATTTCTCCGTTGAATCTGAATGAGATCCTTGCTGGGTAGAGTAATCTTGGTTGTAGGTTCTTCCCTTTCATCACTTTAAATACATCATGCCACTCCCTTCTGGCTTGTAGAGTTTCTGCTGAGAAATCAGCTGTTAACGTTATGGGAGTTCTCTTGTATGTTATTTATTCGTTTTCCCTTGTTGCTCTGAATAATTTTTCTTTGTCTTTAAATTTTGTCAATTTGATTACTATGTGTCTCGGCATGTTTCTCCTTGGGTTTATCCTGCCTAGGACTCTCTGCACTTCCCAGATTTGGGTGGCTATTTCCTTTCCCATGTTACGGAAGTTTTCTACTATAATCTCTTCAAATATTTCCTCGGGTCCTTTCTCTCTCTCTTCTCCTTCTGGGACCCCTATAACGTGAATGTTGGTACGTTTAATGTTGTCCCAGAGGTCTCTTAGGCTGTCTTCATTTTCTTTCTTTTTTTTGTTTTCTGTTTCACAGCAGTGAATTCCACCATTCTGTCTTCCAGGTCACTTATCCGTTCTTCTGCCTCAGTTATTCTGCTATTGATTCCTTCTAGTGTATTTTTCATTTCAGTTATTGTATTATTCATCTCTGTTTGTTCTTTAATTCTTCTAGTTGTTTGTTCTTTAATTCTTCTAGGTCTTTGTTAAACATTTCTTGCATCTTCTTGATCTTTGCCTCCATTCTTTTTCCGAGGTCCTGGATCATCTTCACTATCTTTTTCTGAATTCTTTTTCTGGAAGGTTGCCTATCTCCACTTCATTTAGTTGTTTTTTCTGGGGTTTTATCTTGTTCCTTCATCTGGTACATAGCTCTCTGACTTTTCATCTTGCCTATCTTTCTGTGAATGTGGGTTGTGTTCCACAGGATGCAGGATTATAGTTCTTCTTGCTTCTGCTGTCTGCCCTTCTGGTGGATGAGGCTATCTAAGAGGCTTGTGCAAGTTTCTTGATGGGAGGGACTGGTGGTGGGTAGAGCTAGTTGTTGCTCTGGTGGGCAGAGCTCAGTAAAACTTTAATCTGCTTGTCTGCTGATGGGTGGGGCTGAGTTACCTCCCTGTTGGTTGTTTGGCCTGAGGCAACCCAACACTGGAGCCTACCAGGGCTCTTTGCTGGGGCTAATGGTGGACTCTGGGAGGGCTCACGCCAAGGAGTATTTCCCAGAACTTCTGCTGCCAGTGTCCTTGTCCTCATGGTGAGCCACAGCCACCCCCTGCCTCTGCAGGAGACCCTCCAACACTAGCAGGTAGCTCTGATTCAGTCTCCTATGGGGTCACTGCTTCTTCCCCTGGGTCCTGATGCACACACTACTTTGTGTGTGCCCTCCAAGAGTAGAGTCATTGTTTCCCCCAGTCTTGTCGAAGTCCTGCAGTCAAATCCCGCTAGCCGTCAAAGTCTGATTCTCTAGGAATTCCTCCTCCCGTTGCCAGACCCCCAGGTTGGGAAGCATGATGTGGGGCTCTGAACCTTCACTCCAGTGGGTGGACTCATGTGGTATAACTGTTCTCCAGTTTGTGAGTTACCCACCCAGCAGTTATGGGATTTGATTTTATTGTGGTTGCACCCCTCCTACCATCTCATTGTGGCTTCTCCTTTTTCTTTGGATGTGGGGTACCTTTTTTGGTGAGTTCCAGTGTCTTCCTGTCGATGATAGTTCAGCAGTTAGTTGTGATTCCAGTGTTCTCACAAGAGGGAGTGAGCGCATGTCCTTCTACTCTGCCATCTTGAAGCAATCTCACTGTAGATGTTTTATAAGTATTTAATACTGGATGGAAGAAGAGATAATAGGTAGATAGGTAGATAGATAGATAGATAGAGGTGCTGAGCTCTGTCACAAGTTTATAGCCGGGATGAAATAAAATGTCTCAATCACCACACTGAATTTTTCCATTCTCAGATTATCCCTGGGAGTCTTTATAACCTGGGGCAATGCATCAAAATGAGATTTGGACTGGGAGAGAGTTTAGTTTCTTATTGCAGCAAGAGATGAACACTGTGGAAGGGGAGCAAGGGAAGAACTGGCAGACCACAGACAGACAGGTGCTTAAGAAGGCAACTTTGAAAAGCAGAACAGTTAAGGAAATAAATTGCTATAAAGCTATCCATGCCTATGTGATCTCCAGACAATCTTCTTTTACTATGATTTAAAGGCCAGTCCACTACAGATTGGGGAACCACATGTTAATGATGAAAACAAAGCAGGCCAATAGGCCTGTAGAGCAAAATGGGTATGGGTGGATCGGGGGGGAATCCAAGCCTGGGCCAGATCAGTGACCTAATAAAAGGATAATCTAAAGGATTGTTTTAAAGGAACAAGAAGACATGCCAATATAGCATGGAACCTAATGTAAGTGCAAAGTAGATGGAAGGGGGTGTAACAGTGGCCTTCTGTGTCATCTTACATGCTTTATTTTTCCTTATAGAATTTGTCTTTCATTGATATGATATTAAACATTATTTGCTTATTTGTTCCCTACTAGTAAACAATGTGAAGGTGGATTTTTGCCATTTTTTTCCTTTCAGCTCTATCCCCAGTGCCTGGGATGGTGCCAGGCAAATAGAAGGTGCTCAGTCAATATTTATTGGATAAGTGTTGAACATGCTACCTTGAAAATATATGTAGACCAAGCCTGATGAAGCAAAACGAGCTCATGTCTTGTCTTTGAGTGACAAAGGGCTTGTTATTAACCACTCTGGGGTTTCAAAGTCTTCTAAACAAGGAGGTGGGAGTTGTTAGTCACTAAGGTCTCTTCCAGTTATGTTTTCAGATTCTACCATGGATGGTTATCTGAAAGTGTAGAGGGATGTTCATGTGTGAATGTATGAGTCTGTGTGTGCTTCTGAAAATTCAGAAAGAAAGTGATACTATGCATTTTTAAAATAAAGAAAGTATTGTAGGCTGAAGGGGCAGAAGACAAAAGGCAAAATGAAATAGTGCAGGTAAAATATCTGACTTGGTTGAGAGAATAAAAGTCTGTCATAAAGACAGCTAAAATAAGAGGAAAATATGATGGGAGACTTTGTAAAGCTGGTTTCCTCTATGGAGTAGGACTATGGAATGTTTTCATATATAACAGCTTTTATATTATGACTAGTAAAGTTATTCTGGGCATATGATTATCTCCTAATAATAGTGATACTTAAAATATTTAGGCTAAGAAGTCTTGTTTGGAGATATACAAGTAATTTCTAACCATAGCATTATCATGAGCAGAGAAACTATTCTTTGAGAAGTAACATCAAATATAAAAACAGATCTATTCAAACACATTTTAAATGTTAAAAAAGAAATAAATGCCATCAATTAATCTTTGCTGGGAAGGTATTTCTTAAAACCAGAATTGATCAATGGGTAAAATAACTGCAAAATCTTGTGGAATCCCAGCCGTTCTCCTGATACATAGGCTAGGTGCCATACAAAATTGCTAATAATAAAACTACTAAGTATTGGTAATTATGTGCCAGCGATATAGAAGCATGATTTCACTTCATTCTTTTAGCAAATCCATGACATAGACACTTTAGTTTCCCCATTGAGCAGGTGAAGAAATGCAGGCTTAGGAAAGGTCAATATCAATCCCAAGGTCATGCATTTAGTAAGGTAAAGCTAGAGCATGCAAGTGATATCTTTTATACAAAGATGTTCTAAACACTTGCCAAATTTACTATAATTTGTCATAGGCTTTGCTGTCTAGACATGGCAAGCTTCCTCTTAGGAGAAGATCTTGTTTGAGGTGCCAAGAAAACCTAGAATGGCTTAAGCCAGGCAAATTTTATGATTGAAAGTAAATTACAACCATTGTTTGGCTGCTCACTTTTACTTTTAATGTATATTTGTGCAACAGTGCAGAGATGAAAGACTTGTCAGTCACAGATATACTTAAAAAATCAATCCAAAAGCAAAACGAGTTGGAAAAGGATGCTACAGTGGCAAAATGAGCTAGCCCCAAATGTTTATTTTCCATTCAATTGCTTTTCCAAAGTTTGAAAGCTCCTTGTTAACTCTGTGTTTTTTTTAATATAAGATTTTAAGGTGTTTGTTATTTCTAAGTAACATGATGAAGTCGAGTGTTTTCTTTTATTGAGATGTCAAGAGAAAAAAATGTTTTTTTTTTGAGCTGTCAGTAGGAGATAATATAATTAATCATTATGACATTTATTAACATTTAGATATTATCATTTATTCTTTTTAATTGTGCTAACATTTCATTAATTAAAGGAAACACATAAACACAGTTGTTACGGAACTTTAATAATGTTTAATTTTTGATTAGTGAACATCATCCTCTCCATTCCATGATTTTATTTTATTTTCCTTAACATGAAGAAGAGGTTTCATTTGGGTAGTGTTCTGTCCGTGGTTCATGTAAGTGTGAAACACCAGTAAACATTACATAGGGAGGAATATATAAAGGTATTTTTTACAGCATTCTAACAGGTACTAAGTTTCTATTCTGTGAAAACTGAATAAGTGTTGAAACCCACATGGTACACTTTCTGCATGCAGCAGACTCTGTCCAGCAGATAGTAACTAAAAAGAAACTCCAACATTTATATGCATTTCTCAGAGAACACTGAAGTTCCCACACCAGTACTTCTAGAAACCCTTCCCTCCAAAGTCTAATACTTCTTTCCTCATGTCTATTCTAAAGTCCTTCAAATCGTGAAATCTCAAACCTTCTTCTCTCTACTCCAGTCTACTGGCATTTCCCCCCCTTTGTTCTCCTTTGTAGTTAGAATTAATATTTCTAGATTCATCTTCCCCCTCTCACCTCATGTTCTGAAATTTCTTTCTACCTCACCATTCTCTTAATTTTGAATCAAAATATTCTGGAACCATGCTAAGGAACACTTTGCTTTTGTTCGAGGTGGAGACATCAAGAGGAGAGGGGAAGATAGTTACTATTCAACGATAATTCATCCTAATTCATTGCATCAGTAATAAGGGCAGGGGTCCTGAACTTTCCTGATAAGTTACTCTTGGTCTTGAGGTAGCAACTGGTTCCGAGCCTCCAGCTTTTTACAAAGTTCCCTACATCAACTTTGCTGTGTCCCCCAGAGTTACCAGCACCATCTTGGCAGCATCCATTCCTACCTGAAGGTCTGACTCACCTCTATGGGACCCAAAAAAATTGCACCAGGTGGGCAGAACTGTCCCTCACATGTGTGAGTCCCAGTTTGGGGGAGCCCTGTGTCAGTTTTCCCAGTTTTGACACCCCAACCACTTTCCTTGTTCCCCTAGCTCATGAGGTGGTGGCTATATCCTATAGCTACTATGTCTGGATTGCCTCAGTGGTCCTTTTGTGTTGGTTTAGCCCTTTAACATCTGCATAATTAATTCCCTATGTTAATTTCCTCCTGTAGAAATACTTAATGTGGTTTCTGGTTTCCTAACTGGAGCTGGATTGAGGCAAGGCTAGAATGCTATAGTGTAAATCACTGGACTGTTACTGGAAAAGTTTCATATTCTATATGTGGAGGAGAAACACTATGTTCTGATTTTTCTGAGTTCAGATGAAGGCAGTTTAAACTGTTATGTGGAAATCTCAATTTACTATATATTTCTATATTTTTAAGAGTGTTTTTAAAAGACAATATGGTACTGTTATTCATTAAACAATGTGTTCTTGAAACATCAAATTTTATGCAAAAATCTTGTAACTTGTCCATAGATTCCTAAATTGATCCCAAGTGGCTCCAAAGGGAGAGATTTAAGGTAAATTATTTCTTCATATTTCTGCATCTTGCAGAGGACCAATAATATTTGAGGCCTTCTGGAAATATCTTTATAAAATCAATAACGGCTAAAGCTATATTTGTTTGCCCTTTACCTCCAGGAAAACAAATGATGTATGGCAAATGACTCTCTTTTTATAAGTGTTTTGCCAATATGATAGCATTACTTTATGTTTGAATGGAGTTTTATTAAGCACCAAGTACTTTTGTATTTCTTTTTTTTTTTTTTTTGCCATGCCACATAGCTTGTGGATCTTAGTTCCCCAACCAGGAATTGAACCTGGGCCCTCAGCAGTGAAAGCACAAAGTCCTAACCACTGGACCACCAGGGAATTCCCTTATCCAAGACTATAAATCAGATATTCCCTACATTTTTCCTTAGAGAATCTTAAACTCAGAAGAATTTAAAAATCTGCCAAAGGCTCTAGACTAAAAGGTGGAACGTGATCTTATACTTAAACCTCAGAACTTTCTATCCAGGAAATACTTTGTTCCATTATTGTTGGCTTGTCTGTTCCATAGAAAGACTGTTGTCAAACATGGGATCTCATGATGGCCCAACTATGTTAAAAATCTTAAAATTAACAATGTTAAAAAAATTATCACACTTATGTGTGGCCATGTGTTTTTGTTGTGTTTAACACAAGTTTATCAGAGATAGGGCTCTATAAAACCAACTGGAAGGTATAATTACCTTCAGGGATATTTTATTATTAAAAAAGTATAATGAAAGGTACTATGAGAGTAGATTAAACTATTAAGGAACCTGCCACAAGTGACTTTGTAATTTGAAAGATCCTTTATCATTTTCAATCATGACTTTCAGTTCGTTTCTCTGGGTGATTTTTCAAAATACTCTAAAAATCTTCTTCGGATTGCTAAATAGACAAATTGTGCTGCTTTTTCAGTAGAGAAAATAAAGGTACATTTAATAATTAATCTAGTTATACATGTGCTATTTGAATTTACAACATTTCTAAAATTTATCTTTATGAAGTTATTGGATACTCAACTCTTCTTACTTTAGAAATCTATTCCCGCAGCCTGAATTTACTTTATCTCTTGGGGTTTTTAAACTTGCCAAAAAATAGTTATAAACTATTGATAATTCTTGATTAAAATGTAAACTAAAAAAAGGCATATAACTTTGACCTATTGATAAAACTTACATGTATATGTATATAGAATGTTTTGACAGAAGCTGCTAATTTCCTTGTTAGTATCAATTTTCCACGGCTTCCTTACTAGGGAGTACCTATATTGCCAGAATCAGTAATATATACAGCTGAAGATAATAGTTTCAACGCTCCTATACAGATAAGGATGACCAATGATGTGTAAACAAACATTTGATGGGGCTTCTTAAAATGACCTCTTTTAGGAGAGCTTACTCAGGTGGCGGGTTTCTACACTTTTACAAATCTATTTTCCTCCTTCTTTCATTGACTCATTGACTTGGATGGAGATATGATGGCTGGATCTACAACATCCATATTGTGGATGGTAAGGCAAACTTAAGAAATAGAGACATATTCTAAAAGGAACAAAGCAGATTGACAAATCATAGGCCATTGATAATATGAGAAGCTGCCATATATCCCCAAACTGCCTGTCTGAATTTGTTGTTTGTGAGAAAGAGAAGTTGCTGTAATTTCAGCTCTTTTACTAACAGCCACACACAATTCCCTAGTTAACATACAAATTTTCTTTTTTTTGTATTAAGGATTTTAATTTTATTATTTATTTGTAGTAAATAATTATAATAGCCTAAGTGAAAAATAAGGTACCTAAGATAAGGGATGTTCTTATGCATTTCTTGTGGAAGAATACACTGCTATATAATTTGGAAGATGAATCGGCACGCAACATCAAAAATCTATAAACATACATTTTGACATAGCAATTTCACAACTAGCAATTTATCTAAAGGAAATAAAGTTGAACATAATATGAACTTATACTGATGTTCAACCCAAAATTGCTTATATCTGTTGGAATAGTTGTACCAACATAAATGCTCAATAAAAATAGAAATGATTAAATAAATCACAGTAAAATTGTACACAATTCAGACACTAAGAATGAGGTGTGCAATATCGTGACATGAAGTATTTAAAACATAGTGAACTATTTTAATGTGGCATCATACATTTAAGTACCTGAAGTGTATAAAATGTACACTATGATACAATGTAATCCATAAAAAATCACAAAGAAAATAATCTCTATGGACATATGCCCAAAAGTTGACAGTTATCTCTGGTTGTTCAAGCACTAAGTAGTTTATATTTGAGTTTAACTTAAAAAATTTGTTTTCATAATAAACATATATCCCTCATATATTGAGAAAACTAGATTGGGAAATGAATTAAAGGGTTTGATTTACTGATATTGAGCATGACTACAAAAAGCTAGGTTAGAGAACTGAAGTCACTGTGATTCTTCTAAAAATTCCTAATCAATATGTAAGCTGCCTCAGTTCTTGTCAGTATAACTGAGAAGGAGAAATTTGAAAAGTTTCTTCATGGAATAAAGACAAATTCTTTGACTTCCTTTTGGCAGGTATTTATACAGTGCCGTTACACTACCTTACCGTTCCACATGGACAGCATGTGGCTATGATAGATACGCTCTTATTGAAAATGAGATATGACTTGATGCCTCACTTTACCTATGAAACCCTCGAGAAAGTAATTAGTGTCTCCCTCAGTCTTTATCCCCAATGTCTGGCACATGAGAGTTGATTTTGTATGCACTCGTATCCACCTTCTTTCGGTCCCAAGATGTTGCTATGGTCTTACTTTGTTATGTCCTTTTAAGGAAAATTTTCTTATTTCTGATCCACCCCACAAAAACTTTGGTAGATAAAACTTGAAAAGTAACACATAAATTTAAAAATTATATATATGAATTGGGTAACCCACCTATGTAGGAAAGTATTGAACTATTATGGTAGGCATTAGTGCAGTTTGACAGATATTTCTAGTTCTAAACTAGTTCTGGATGCCCGATAGGAAAGCACTTCCTGGGACTTTTATTGTTGGGTGGGGCCATGTGATTAGTTGGGCAAGAAGTTATGAGCTGAAGTGACTTGCTGGCTAAACGTTTAGTTACAGGGACTTCCCCAGGTGGTTAAGAATCTGCCTGCCAATGCAGGGGACACGGGTTTGAGCCTTGGTCTGGGAAGATCCCACATGCCACACAGCAACTAAGCCTGTGAGCCACAACTACTGAGTCTGCACTCTAGAGCCCACGAGCCACAACTACTGAGCCCATACTCCACGATTACTAAAGCCCGTGCACCTGGAGCACGTGCTCCACAAGAAGAGAAGCCACCGCAATGAGAAGCCCGCATGCACCACAACGAAGAGTAGCCCCGACTCGCCATAATTAGAGAAAGCCCACGCACAGCAATGAAGACCCAAAGCAGTCAAAAATAAATGAATAAATAAAAATTAAGAAAAAACAAAGAAACCCACATTTAGTTACATGTACAAAGCTCTCCAAAGCTCTCTCTCTCTCTCTTCCCTTTGGGATGGTTATCAACATCTTTCAAGGGATTGGTTGCTAAGTCATCTTGGATCCCTAAATGACTACAGTGAGCAGATTTTCAACACATGTATACTGTGATCAAGAAATAAATCTTTGTTAACACAAAGGGGATTAGACTCTGCTATTCATCCTGTGACTTGCTTTCTTCACTTTAACAACACGTCCTAGAGATCATATCATCCCAAGTCTTTGTGTTAACAAAGTGTTCATATATGTAAGTAAATCCATGCAGAAATGATATGAAGGGCACCTGTCAAGAAATAAGGGAAGGAATCATTCATGTTTTAAATTATGTCATTTTGGATGTTTGAATCTTTCACAACATGAATATATCCCCATTCTATTTATGTAATGCAAACTGAAATGAGAAAAGAAATGCCAGATTTAAAAAAAAAAAGAAAGAAATCTTTGTTATATTAAGCCACTGATATTTTGAAGTTGTTTGCTACTGTAGGATAACTTAGACTATCCTGATTACATGTAGTGCATTTAGCTATATGAGCTACCTTTTTAAAATTCTAAATTATACCCTTGAACTTAGCAATGACATGTGACCCCACTATATTTTATAAAATGAATTTTTAAAAATGTATGTATGTATATATTTTTTTAATTAAAAAAAAAATCAAATATCCAAAAGCATGTGTGTAAGTATATACACACTCACACAAAACATTTTTGAAATAGATCATCTTGGATCCCATTACCCAGAAATAGCTTACATTAGCTTGATGTAAATGTAATTTGAAGTATCTCTTTATTCATATTTACAAATGGAAAGATAAACAGATAAACACATATACATAAATAATTTCAAACGATATTACAGAAAGCATTACATATGAGTGTGCTTGAATACAAAACAAAAAAATGAATTTGAAATATGGAAAAAAGCTTTAAAAATTTTAAAAAAAATTGTTGACTGTTAGAAAAAAAAAATTTTTACCAGAGATTCTAATTCCCTTTTGAGCTAACTGAATACATTTGAAGATATTAAAGAAAAATTAATTTTTAGTTATGAATGGTATATATGGTTATACTAACAAAAAAGGGGTTTTATGTCTTAGGCTTACATAGTGAAGTGATGAAGGGTTAAATTATACCATGTCTGCTATTACTCAAATTAATTTGAAAAAGAATATGGATGAAGAGTAGAGGAGTTAGAATTGCCCATAGGTGGATGGTTTTAGATGAAGGAGTATAGGTGGATTCATTATAACTGTCAACTTTTTCCCTAAGACTTTATTCTCTTTTTAGAGCAGTTTTAGTTTCATAGCAAAATTGAGGGGATGAGGAAATTGACAGAGATTTCCAATATACCCCCTGCTTCTATACATATATAGTTTATCAATTTTTATGTATATCTGCAATTCTCTGTAACATAAAATTACAATTTAAAAAAGACACTCTAGATTCTAAAATGTAAGTCTATTTAAAACAACCTGGGCAGCCCACTAAAGGGTCTCTCTTGAACTCATGCTGGACAGGTGGCTAAAATGTAAGGTGAAGGCTTTGAGAAAGTGGACGGATGTCCATTAGGAATTGGTATAACAGCACTGAAACCAGTGTCACTTGTGACCGCAGCTCTCCAAATTTCCATAAGCGGGTGGTAATACTCCAAACCCAATTATCCTGCCTTCTGTTCTGCTGGCTGACCATTGGATTGATGATAGAGCAAAGGTAACAAAATTAAACAAAACAGGGATTTTATGTAAAAGGGATTTCTCCTCGCCTTTGTGATAAGGTGTATTATCATCATTATAAAAGGTTTTAACTAAGTGAGGCATTTATATTACCTGCAAAATACATTTTAAAGTGCTAACCTTGAGAAGAATAACCCTGATTAATTATAGTTCCCAATAATTAATTCACTCTTTTAAATTTTTTATCCAATTATAATACTCCTTCCTAGCTAGTTTCCACTGTAATCACTCATGTTCTGTAAGAATAAAATACTCAGAAATGGACCTAATTCGGCAATCTGAATATAGCAGCACTAATTATAAAAGTAAACTGTAAAGAATGTCAAAAATAACTTGACAGATTATTTTTTTCCTGTGACAACTTAAGGAATTAATAGGTTCAACTCAAATGTATCTCTTTTAAAGTTCCACATACTCTCATTTTTGCATACATCTTTTCAGAACTGCTAGGAAATAAGCTCTTTGAAACTATGAGCTATTTTTTTCCTGTAATCCCCAAAATAATAAACATTAAAAAATTTTAAAACCCACATTACACAAGACCAAAACAAATGAACAAACAAAATAATGAAATAAATAAATACTTAAATATATATAATAGAAAAATAAATCTTTGTTTTTGGGGAACAGTCAACCCTTGTGCAAAGATTTCAGGTAGGAGTTTTCTTATAAGAACACTGAGGGCCAAAGTTTACCTTCAAGATTTTTCCTGATTGTATAAGAATAAATCCACAGAGAAAAAGAGAAAGAAGCAGCCCAGTAGAACATACCTGAACCGCTAAATTGTTATTGGGGTGATTGAGAAGAAGAAAGCTTTGAGAAAAAAAAATTTTTCTCTATAGTGAAAACTGAATTCAGGCTGAACACGTTTTCATTAAGAAATATGGTAAAGGACTTGCTTTAGAAGACTAGGAATTCTGTTAGAAATTACTTGTTATACAGCTTTGGGACTGGAAGTGTTACATATTAAAGGAAATAATTAAAGGGATCTGGAGGAGAATGCCAATCCTTTCGTGATGCACAAGAGAAAAGATTCACCACCACAGGGAATCTGAGAGATTAGTGGCAGGGTGTCAATATCAGGAGCTAAAAAGTTAGATTTTTCAGGTGCTCAGGATTTTTATACAGGATGCTGTTCTGCAGAATGGTCAAATTTTTCAACAAGAACTTGGAAGTATGGACTAACACATGCTGACTGCTCTCTCTTGGGATCCAATTCTCAGGGACCATTTCTTAATGTAGGTACTGGAAGATATGAAGGAGCCCAGCAGCTCTCCAATTCTGAAAGTTGGTACAAGTGAAATTTACTTCAGGCTAACACAGCAATTATTATTTAGCAAACCATCTCACATGAGGTTGAAATGATGAGAAGTAACTAAAAGCTAGAAACTGTGTGAATGGAAGTTGTCTGTGATGAGACATTTGGGAAATTAGAGGAATCTGGATTCCATAAAATTATATATATATTTTTTATCAGATAATAGATTTTTAAAAAATCCATCCTTAGTTTTTCAGCAATTACTATTTTGAAAAATACCATCTGGGTTTTCAGGAGCTAGGAGTGGAATAGGTGATTCCACAACTATGAAATACAGAAAAAAACTGAGGATTGAGTTATCTTTAGAGAACCAATGTGGTGCCCCAGTTTGGTGACTGAGATGGATTCCCTTGGAAATCTTGGTCAGAGAAGAAAGAATAAAAATAAGGGACAGAAAGAAGGGATAAAAAATGAAGCTCATTAGTTCCTTTCTAACAAGTCCATCCCCCTCACTAAATAAAGCTTATAGTATCAGCAAAGACATCCTTATTCCTCGGTAACTCATCTTTTGTTCATTTCACCATGGAGTAAAGGCATACATGTTATTTCTTTGTCTTTATATGCTTATAGAATTTGGGATGTTATTGTATTATGCATGTATGTGATATGTAGTTTTATGATTTTTCTACCAATAAAAGCCTTATGGCCATTATTATTCTCCTTTTGTAGTTAAGGGATTCAATTCCTGCTGCCCGCTCTCTGGCTTTGCTGAGACTGAAACTCTCTCTTTGCCCTTTAGACTTTCCATACAATATAGGCATGACGCTTAATTGAACACGTCATTAAAAATATTGAATTCCGGGCTTCCCTGGTGGCGCAGTGGTTGAGAGTCCGCCTGCTGATGCATTCGTGTCCCGGTCCGGGAGGATCCCACATGCCTTGGAGCGGCTGGGCCCGTGAGCCATGGCCGCTGAGCCTGCGTGTCCGGAGCCTGTGCTCCGCAACGGGAGAGGCCACAACAGTGAGAGGCCCGCATACCGCAAAAAAAAAAAAAAAAAAAATATATATATATATATATATATATAGGCATCCTGTTTTTCCTTTTAGAAGGCTTTTCTGAATATGGGTCTGCTTTCTCATTTATTGCTTTGGTTAATCACTCTTTAAATCCACTTTCCTATTCTGATCAGTCTTTACTCAAAACTATGACTCTCTATTTCTGAATATCTACTGTACTCTCCCTCCCTTGACTGACTGACCCCATTGCTGTCTAAGTCTTGTTCCACAAAAAAACAAAAAGAGAAGGAGAAATGATCATCACATCCAGGTAAAAACTCCAGTAACATATCTATCTTGAGATAAATCAATTGCCAAGAAAAAAGCAAGCACTACAACAATGCCTAAACTCTCCAGGGTGCCTAAATTCCCTCCATATGCATGTTCGTTCTGAGTTGTTTGTTGGCCATTTGACAACCAACCTATGCATGGAGTACAGCTGAAACATTCTTTGCACTTCAAACTGAGGTCACCATTTTCTGTGGTACTACTGAAAACAAAAAAATGTGTTTCATATTTATTTCTTTACTTCATATTAAAGTAAAAGGTATGAGGTGGAATCTGAGATGGTTTTGACTGATAATCTGAACTCTCACTGGTCAGTCTTCAAATTGCTAGAAATTAATAGAGATTCTAAACACACTTTGTTTTTGTGTATTTGTATACATTTTCTGTACTGGGGAACTAATTTGAATCTCAGAACTCTGTGGCTTCAATGACCATATACTTTTCATTATGTTTTAAAGCAATAAAGCAATCAGGAGTTATTTCTCCTGGTAAGGTTAATTAAATTCATGTAAATGGAGTTGTGCTACACAAAATAAAATTATATCTTTGAAATTACAGATTTGGGAGGTTTTTAAAAAATTTTCTCCATGCAAAAGACATGTAATGGTTAAACATAGTACCTCAGTGGTGGGAGATGGATTCAGAAAGTGTGAACAGAAAAATTTTACACTGAGTTTCTCCTTTACTTTGTTGGGAGACTGGACTAAACAATGTTGTTGGTCTGGGAGATAAGCATAGTATCTGAAGCCAGCATTTGGATGGGGGTAATTTAAGTCACAAACAGAAACTATCAGAGTGGAAAGGACTATTGGCTGAACTACCAGCTGAAAGCACTCTTTATGGAAAATATACACAAAGTCCCTAACACAATATTGATGGGCACAGGATGAACTACCACTCAGCAGGCACCAAATCCATTTCACTAATTCCCCTGGTCAGAAGAAAAGACACTAACCCAGAATGGAGCCAATCAGCAAAGCCAAGGTGTGCCATGCAAGCTGTATACACTGGCAAATCCATAAATCTATTGTAATTGAGGTAGTCTATTCAGAGAAGAAGAAACATTCTGAAAAGTTTTATTCTCTATCAAAGAACTATAGAGATTTTAAGAAAATTAATTATCTAGAACTAATCTATTTCTAAGCAAAATTATTTAAATTTTAAAGTTGTTAATAATAATAAAAATATTAGTTACTGAGTATTCATACTATTTACATGAATACATTATTTAATTTAATTATATTTAACTCTCACACAAACTCTCTAAATTGGGTATAATTATTTCCATTTAACAAATGAAATAACCGAAGTTCAGGGCATACAGTAACATGTCCAGCTTCCCACAGTTGGAAATAAAGGAGACAGACTCATTTGGTCTAATAACAAAGTCCTCCCTCAGAAAACAACTAAGTGTCCACCGACAGATGAATGGATAAAGAAGATGTGGCACATATATACAATGGAATATTACTCAGCCATAAAAAAGAAACAAAATTGAGTTATCTGTAGCGAGGTGGATGGCCCTAGAGACTGTCATACAAAGTAAAGTAAGTCAGAAAGAGAAAAACAAATACCGTATGCTAATATATATATATATACACATACACACACATATATATATATGGCATCTAAAAACAAATGGTTCTGAAGAAACTAGGGACAGGATCTGAAGAACCTAGGGGCAGGATCTGAAGAACCTAGGGGCAGGACAGGAATAAAGATGCAGACGTAGAGAATGGACTTGAAGACACGGGGAGGGAGAAGGGTAAGCTGGGACAAAGTGAGAGAGTGGCACTGACATATATACACAACCAAATGTAAAATAGATAGCTAGTGGGAAGCAGCTGAATAGCACAGGGAGATTAGCTCGGTGCTTTTTGACCACCTAGAGGAGGGGATAGGGAGGGTGAGAGGGAGACGCAAGAGGGAAGAGATATGGGAACATATGTATATGTATAGCTGATTCACTTTGTCATAAAGCAGAAACTAACACACCATTATAAAGCAATTATACACCAATAAAGATGTTAGGGGCTTCCCTGGTGGCGCAGTGGTTGAGAATCTGCCTGCCAGTGCAGGGGACACAGGTTCATGCCCTGGTCTGGGAAGATCCCACATGCCATGGAGCAACTGGGCCCATGAGCCACAACTACTGAGCCTGCGTGTCTGGAGCCTGTGCTCTGCAACAAGAGAGGTCACGACAGTGAGAGGCCCACACACCACGATGAAGAGTGGCCCCTGTTCACCACAACTAGAGAAAGCCCTTGCACAGAAACAAAGACCCAACATAGCCAAAAATATAAATAAATTAATTAATTAATTTTAAAAACAATGTTAAAGAATAAATAAATAAAATAGAATAAACAAACAAACAAAAAACAATGAGTATGTGAATGAAGGAACTGAAACCCTGATGAATACTTTTTCCTTGTATTTAATTCATAGGATAGTTTAGGGGTCTAAATTCTGAAAGGTAATCCATGTTTTCTGGTGATCCAACTATCACCTTTTATTATTGAAAGGGTAATAATCGTACCAAATAACCACGAGGCTAAGCAGCAGAACATCTAAAGAGAAAAGCCAACCATTTCAATGTTCATTCATTCACTCATTTACTCAAATATGTACTCAACAATCTAAAGCATGGTGCTACTTAAGCAGCTTTTTTTCCTAAGCAACAACACAGACATTCTATTTTTTCCCCCCCACAGGAATAAGATATATTCACTGCAAAATTAACCCTGATTTTCTTTTCCTGAAGTGAGTTATGGGTATCATGGCGATACATTCAGATTTTTAAGAAGACCCCAATAAGGCAGGAAATAGACTCAATTTAATATGAAATGGAAATGGAAAATTAGCCCATTAACTCTTTATTAGATTGATGATGGAAAGTTAATTGACAAAATAATTTTTACTGTAAGTATGGTACTCTGTTAGCTTAGAATACAGGAAGAACAAAATCATCTGCTTAGAAAAAATCACAGATAAGTTACTTCTAAAAGCTGCTAGCTGAATTTTTAAAAATCTATAAACTCCCTGTTTTGAGAACTTCTAGCCAACATATAAGACCCTGGAAATGCAACTGCTATAAAAAGTCCAATGATATTTTTCACAGAACTAGAACAAATAATTCTAAAATTTGTGTGGAACTACAAAAGACCCCCAATAGCCAAAGCAATCTTGAGAAAGAAGAACAAACCTGGAAATATCACATGCCCTTGCTTTATTTAAACTATACTGCAAAGCTATAGTAATCAAAAGAGTATGGTATTGGAAGAAAAACAGACACGTAAGTTAATGGAGCAGAATAGAAAGCCAGAAATAAACCTACACATTATGTGGTCAATTAATCTATAACAAAAAAGCCAAGATTATCCTATGGGGAAAGGAGAGTTTCTTCAGTAAATGGTGTTGGAAAAATTGGACAGACATATGCAAAAGAATGAAACTAGACCACTGTGTTACATTATACATAAAAGTGAACTCTAAATGGATTAAAGACTTAAAGCAAGACCTGAAAACATAAAACTCTTAGAAGAAAACACAGACCTGTAAGAAAACATAGAACTAGTAAGTTCCTTGACATTGGTCTTGGCATGGAATTTTTGGATCTGATCCCCAGTGCAAAGGTAGTAAAGGAAAAATAAACAAGGGAACTACATCAAACTAAAAAGCTTCTTCACAGCAAAGGAAACTATCAACAAAATCAAAAAGCAACCCACTGAATGAGAGAAATTATTTGCAAATTATATATAAAATAAGGGGTAATATCCCAAGTATATAAAGAATTCAAACAACTCAATAGAAAAAAAAAAAAAGCCACAACAATCTAGCTAAAAAATGGGCAGAAGATCTACATAGATATTTTTCCAAAGAAGACATACAGATGGCCAACAGGCACATGAAAAGATGTTCAACATCTCTATTAGGGAAATGCAAATCAAAACTACAATAATGTATCACCTCACACCTATTAGAATGACTACGTTATCAAAAAGACAAGAAATAACAAGTGCTGGAAAAGATGTGGAGAAAGGGGAGAAATGTAAATTGGTGCAGCCACTATGGAAAACAGTATGGAGGTCCCCCCCAAAATAAGAAATGAAACTACCATATGATCCAGCCATTCCACTTCTGGGAATTTATCCAAAGAAAATGAAAACACTAATTTAAAAATATATATATATATATATGCACGCCTATGTTCCTTGCAGCATTATTTAGTTGGAGATGCTCTAACACCCATATTCATTTTATCCTTACAAAAGCAGTTGGATCCTTGAGAAAAGTCTTTGCTCTTTATTTTATGAAAACTTAAAAAAATATATTGTTCCAGTCTAGAATAATGCTATATTTCCACACATTCTACAGATGGGGTTAGTTCTATAAAAACTGTGCTCTAATTTCACTTTATTGAGCAGTGGAAGCTACAATATGATTCTGGTGGGAGCCCAGTGAGTATCATTAAAAGGTTCTGACATATGTAAATATCAATAGACAGGACACTGAGCAACAAATTACTTCAACAAAAATCCCATGATTATTTCTAGGTCACTACATTAGAATCTAAGACTTTTGAAAAAGGAAAGAGGAAAAAATAAAGAAGATAGTAAGATTTTTAACAACATCAGTCATACTGTTTTTATCTATGTGCTTAATTAATTAATTCATTTATTGATTCATGCAATAGTACAAGTACTCATCATCTAGTGTGTGCCAAAAATTGAGTTAGGCAATGTGAATATAACAGTTAACAGGGACCCAGGGACTTTAAAGTGGAACAAGAAAGATATATAAGAAAACATTCCATCACAGTGTAGTGATACAAGTGCCAAGTTAAGGACATTTTTTGTTTAGGAAGAAAATAGGGTTCAGTACTGCTGGTGATAGGAGCTGAATAATACTAATTTGAACTCACAGCATTATATTTAGGGCTAAGATGCTGCTCAGAGTAGAGGTGGTCACCTTTACTCATATCTATTTTCACTGATACAAACTTCATCTCATGTAATTTAATCATTAAAAATAAGGAGGGGGCTTCCCTGGTGGCGCAGTGGTTGAGAGTCCGCCTGCCGATGCAGGGGACACGGGTTCGTGCCCTGGTCCAGAAAGATCCCACATGCCAAGGAGTGGCTGGGCCTGTGAGCCATGGCCGCTGAGCCTGCACGTCTGGAGCCTGTGCTCCGCAACAGGAGAGGCCACAACAGTGAGAGGCCCGCGTACCACCAAAAAAAAAAAAAAAAAAAAAAAAAAAAAGGAGGAGTGGGACTAAAATCAAGGTCTAAAACATTTCTGATCAAAAAGTTTGCGAGATAGGAAAAACAGAGGAACAGAATACAAAGGAACTGGAATCTGAATATTCTCTCCCACTGGAACACCAAGGTCTCACAGATCAACAGTGACTCTTGGAACAATGTAGAGACTATTGAACACACCTTAGCTTTTTCCAATTGGATCCTTTCTTACCGTGAAAAAAATGACTGTGGTGTGTGTGTGTAGGGGAGAGGGGTATATGTGTGTGTACCACCAAGAGATGTAACGCTCTGGAGCCCAGGTAAATTTGTTGAGGAACATTTACTTCATAGGGACAATGCTACACAGCACTGCAGAGGCCCATGCTGAGGCCCAAGGGGGCAGGCAGTTTGATCAGCAACACTAATTATCTTCACAGGTTTTTTGACTGCATAGGACCGTGATCTGAACCACACTGGCAGGAAGGATGGAGAAAAATACATGTTTTTCAGAGATATTAAAAAGAGATATTCTGTATGTTTTCAGAAAACTAAATGGTTTTCAGAGTGTTAGATTAGTTATCTATTACTGCATAACAAATTACCCCAAACTTTAGCAATGTAAGTCAACATTTACTATCTCACACATTTCTGTTATCTCACACAGTTTACACCAATGTAGAATCACTTTAGCTGAGTGGTTTTGGCTTAAGATCTCTCAAGACGTTGCAATCATGATGCTGACCAGAAATGCACTCAATCTGAGGGCTTGAATAAAGCTGGAGAGTTTTTTTTTTAAACAGTGGCTCACCATGTACCTTGCAATTCAGTGCTGGTTTTGGGCAGAAGGCCTCAGTTCCTTACCTTTTAGACCTCACTAGAAGATAACCTGAGTGTCCTCATGACAGTGTAGTTAGTTTCTCCCAGAGCAAGTGATCCAAGAGAGCAAAGGGGACCCAGGTGTGGAAGTCACACACCATCATTTCTGCAATGCCTAGGAGTCTCAGAGGCCACCCAATTCAATGTGAGGAAAGTACACAGAGGTATGAATACCAGGGAAAAAAATCATGGAGGACATCTTGGAGGCTGGTTATAACAGAGGAAAAAAATGAAGATACTTGTTTACTGATAATTTGGATATGAGAAAGAATGAAATCAAGTATGAAACTCAGGAGTGTGGCTTTGGATAGTATCATTGCTTTTGTTTAGAAGTGTTTGCATTTGCACTTTCCTGGTGAGTATTTGTTAACACGTATAGCTGACAATTATTATTTCTCTAGGGAAAGTCACTGGTATGATTTGTTAGATCATAGTGAGGTTGTTAATTTGTATCATCTCCTGGAGAAAGGTAAGGAAAAGTATCCTTAGGGACAGTTATGAAACCAATTACTTCAACAAATTAATGTAACTAGACTGTCTATATCTCTAAGATATATCAAAGGTGTAAAAATTGAGAATTAGTTAGTCATCCTTAGCATTAGAGAACAAATTTAGTGTTGTATGATATGAGAACTTCTGATGTTCTCTAAATCAAGCTTTTTTAAACTTTGCACTATTGGCACATTGGGCTGGATTATTATTTTGCTGTTGCTATGGGGACTCTCCTCTTTATTATACACTATTTACCACCATCCTTTGCCTCTGTACTCACTAGATGCCAGTAGCACTTTCCTATCATTGTGAAAGCAATATGATTTGATTCTAGACGTCACCAAACGTGCCTCCAAGGGCTACAGAGCTGGGGGACAAAATCACCCTTAGTTGAAAAACACTATTTGAGCATTTTAAGTTTTTTTTTTTTTTAAAGCTTTTGCTTAAGGCTTTGAAAAAATTATGTTAAAATAAAAGTTTGGCTTTGGTGAAATCTTGTGATTAACCCACCTGCTCAAAAGTCAGTGCTTGTCATCAACAAATAATTTCTCTCTAATTCAACTGAAAATACAGGGCAGGAAACTCATTCAGATAAGAATAAAAACAAAATTTTATGTCAGGCCAGCCTTCAAAAATTGAATGCCTGCAATCTAAACCTTCTAATAGTTTGGACTTTTTGGATTGGAAAAGGCACCTTCTGATCTCCTTTACCATTGGACTGAAGTAAATATGAAATTGCATGATGGGACAGAATAAAGACCCACACTCTGAGGAGCTTTGCCTAGAAATAGGAAAATATTTATGGGAAAAGTCCAGTGTCTGTCATAAAAATGACCTTATGAAGTCACCTATCTTACTGTTGTTTCCATAAAGGTTCCATGGTTATTCCAGGTCAGGTTGAAATGCACAAAACTTGGGAAACCAGTAAGATATCTCTGCCTTTATTTGCGGAAGGCATACAAAAACATTATTTCCTGTTGTAATTGAGTAAGGCAGATTGCAGAGTAGCTAGTTGCTTTCTTCCAAAATGTGTAGCATTAAGATTATTTTGTACATTGCTAAAATGTTTTATTGAAATGTAAAGTGTAGAATGACTTCAAGAATCAAAGAGCAAGGAGTTGTGTGGACCATCTTTCCAGCACAACCATATTAGCAAAAACTATTAAAAACAACAACAACTGTATAAAATCTGTGAAAATTGTCTAAGGGCATACAGTAAATTAAAAAAGAAATATTTAAGAAAATCTATTCAATCTTCTTAAAAACAGCAAGAGTCTGTGGTATTTGAACCAAGAATATCACTCCCACCCCAGCCTGGCCTAATGGAAGGGGATGTATAGTTAAGAACATAGCTAAAACATCCTTTTTCCTCAGCTTCTAGTCTAGAAATATGGCTTCCCTTTGGGAGGGTTAGGTCTCCAGAATTTTTAATTCTCCCCAGTGCTGTGTTGCAGAAACTCTATATCAAGCAATAACAGCTGAGAAGTCTGAGGCTTTCTTTCTCTACCCAGCTCCCACTCATAGGGCAGAAACTCTACTACAGAAGTGGCAGACTGAGAATACTGGGGCACCAGTCGCCCTCACCACAGCTCACTGGTATGGTAAAGATTCGATGCCAGGAAAGGCAATTTGAGAAGACCAGTGGCTACCAACTCCACTTAGTGCCTTACACCTAAATCTGGGGTATCACTCTGAAAGAAGGCCACTTTTCCCTTTCACTGCTACAGAACAGTGATGCAGAGATTTTGCCTAGGGGAGAGGCAAGTTTTAAGAACAGAGACTTTAAAAGTTCTCCCCAAGAAAACTGCATTTAGAATAGTGTGTGGGGAAGTTCAAGCCTAAGAGTGTCTTCAAAAAGTAGGGAGATTTTGGTGATAAGCAATTAACAGGAGGCTGCTAGCTCCAGGAGAGTGGTGAGCTAAATTGTAGATGAAATAGAATTTTACCAGGGAGGACCAGAAGAAGAATCTAAGAAGATTTCTCTTGGGGTTGGAGCAAGCCTTAAGGTCTGAGCCAAAGATTACTCCCACAAGAGGACTGAATTTAATTGGATCAGACACTGAAGTGATTTAGGCTCTGCAGCATTGTTGAAAACAATACAATAATCAGCAGGCAATAAATAGAGGCTAATAGCTGGTGTGGTATCAACAAAGGCAGACAGCTTAACAGAGAAACTGGGGAAAGAGACAGTCAAAGAGGATCCTGCTAAAACACTATCATCCCAGAGAGAATGTGTGTGTTACAAGGCTGTACCATCTGCAGGGTGACCTCAGAGGCTGTGCACAGTAGGGGAAATAATCTTCACTAAAATGGTTCAGCTGAGTCACTAAACAAATAAAGAAGTAAGTAACAATAAAAACAAGATTCCAAAGGTAGGGATCAAAGTTTCTACAATATATTTTCTAAAATGTACAGTTTTCAACAACAAAAAAGTACTAGACAGACAAAGAAACAAGAATGTGAGACCCTTACCTAAGAAAAAAAATAGCAGATACTATAAACTGACATTGATGGAGTTCAGATGGTGGACTTAACTGACAGAGACTTCAAGGAGCTATTATAAATACGTTCAAAGAACTAAAGGAAATAATATTTAAAGAAGTAAAGGAAGGTGTGATGATAATACCTTAATAAACAAAGAAAACTGATAAAGTTATAGAAATTCTAAGAAGGAACTAATTGGAATTTCTCAAGTTTCAAAGTACAAAAGCTGAAATGAAAGTTACACTAGAAAGACTCAAGACTAGATCTGAGCTGGCAGAAAATAGAAACTGGGAACTGAAACATAGGTAGAGATTATGCAATCCGAAGAACAAAGAGAAAAAAGAATGAGGAATAATGAACAGAGGCTTGGAGAACGGTAAGGTACTTTTAAACACATTAACAAATATGTAATGAGAGTACCAAAATGATAAGAGTTAGAAAAAGAAGAGAGAAAAATATTTAAACAAATAACAGCTGAAAAATTCTCAAATGTGATGAAAAACAGTTATCTACTCATTCAAAAAGCTCCACAAACTCCAAAGAGAATAAATTCCAAGAGATCTATACCCAGACACATCATAGTAAAAATGTTGAAAGCCAAAGGCAGAGAAAAATCTTAAATCTGAAAGAGAAAAATGACTAATCTGTACAAAGAAATTTGAATGAGATGAACAGTGGACTTCCCATCAGAGACAATGAAGTCCAAAAGCCAGTGAGATGATATATTCAAAGCAAAAACTGTCAACCAAGAATCACTGACACAGGAAAATTATCTTTCAAAAATGAAAGTGAAATAAAGATATTCCCACATGAACAAAAACTGAGAGAATTTGTTGATAGCAGATCTGACTTACAAAAACTACTAAAGAGATTTCTTCAGGCTGAAAGAAAGTGAACCCAGGCAGTAATTTGAATCCACATGAAAAAATAAAGGTAAAGGTAATTATGTAATTATAAAAGACAGTTTAAGTGCATATTTCTTCTCCTTGCTTCTTTTAACTGATCTAAAAAGCAACTGTATAAAATAATATGCATATAATTTTATTGTTGGGCCTGTAAGGTATGGAAATATGATATATTTGACAATAATAGCAGGAGGCAGGTGGGAGCAAAGCTGTATTGAAGTAAGGAAATGACACCAGGTGGGAACTCAAAATCCACAGGAACAAATTGAGGACTAGACACAGTAAACAATAAAGTTAACATAACAAACTCTGTAAATATATACTTGCTCTCTTTTCTACTCTAAACTTCTATAAGAGACATATAATTACACAAAGTAATAATTAATGTACTACTGCTGTTGCAAAATATATAGCTGTAATATGTATACAATAATAGCAAATCTGGGAAGAAAGAATAGAGTTACAGAGGAGTAACATTTCAATATCTCATTAGAATTAACTTAGTATAAATCTGAATTACATTCTCATAAATTGTGTATGTGGTAAGCTTTAGTGCAACCTATATGAAAATAACTCAAAAAATAGTTAAAAGTCGTAAAAGAAATTAAAATGTTACACTAGAAAACATTAAAATAATTTTAAAAAGAGCAGTAATAAAGGAAGAGATAATAAAAATACAGGAGACATATAGAAAACAGAAAGTAAAATGGTAGATGTAAATCTAATATATGAATGATAACACTAACTGTGAGTGGATTCAAGAAATAAATCAAAAGAGAGAGGGTGCCAGACTGGAGGAAAGAAAGGGAAAGAAAAGGAAAAGAAAGGAAAGAAAAGAAAAGAAAAGAAAAGAAAAGAAAAGAAAAGAAAAGGAAAGGAAAGGAAAGGAAAGGAAAGGAAAGAAAAGGAAAGGAAAGAAAAGGAGAAAGAAAACAACAGAAGAGAAAAGAAAAGAAAGAGAAAAAAGAAAGGAAAGGAAAGGAAAAGAAAATAAAGGAAGAGACAAAAGGAAATGAAAGAAAAGGGGAGGGGAGGAGAGGGAAAGGGAAGGCAGTGGAGGGGAGACTAGACAAGATGAGATAGATAAGACAAGATCTAACCATAGGCTCTCTACAGGAGATATACTTTACATTCAAAGATAAAATTGGTTGAAAGGAAATTATGCAAACAGGAATAATAAGAATAATAAGAATGGCTATAGTAATATGAGTCAAAATGTACTTTAAGAGAAATAGGGAATTAATAATACTAGCTGGACACTTTGATGCCCCACTTTCGATAACTGTCAGAACAATTAGGCTAGTAAGAAAATCAACAAAGAAATAAGAAACTAGAGCAACATTATAAACCAACTAGACCTAAGATACATCCACAGAATATTCTTCCCAGCTACAGTAGAGTATATATACTCTCAAGTGTACTTGGAGTATTCTCTAGGATATACCACATGCTACACTATAAGGCAAGCCTCAATAAATTCAAAACTATTTAAATCATGCAAAGTATTTTTCCAAACAAAATGGAATTAAATTAGAAATCAATAACAAATTCAGGAAATTCCCAAATATGAAGAAATTATACAATATACTCTAACATAAGCAATGGGTCAAAGAAGAAATCACAAAGGAAGATAGAAAATACTGTGAAATGAATGAAAATGAAGACACAACATACCAAAACTTATGGGATGCAGTGAAATCAATAGGTATAAAGAAATTTATAGATGTAACATCTACAAATAAGAAATAAGAAATATTTCAAGTCAGTAGCCTACCTTCTACCTTAAGACACTAGAAAAAGAAGGACACACTAAACCTAAAGCAAGCAGATAAAGGAAATAATAAAGATTAGAGTGGGAATTAATGAAATAGAGAATAGAAAAACAAGAAGGAAAACCAAAGGTAGTTTCTTTGAAAAAATCAACAAAATTGAAAAACCTTTATAGTGAACAAGAAAAAAAAGAGAGAGAAGGCTCAAATTAATAAAATCAAGAACAAAATGGGGGCCATCACTACTGGGCTTCCAGAAATAAAAAGAATCATAAGGGAATACTGTGTACAGCTACTATGCCAACAGATTACAAAACTTAGAAGAAAAGGACACCTTCCTAGAAAAGATATAAACTACTGAAAGTGAGCTGAAGCAGAAATAGAAAATCTAAGTAGAGATATAAAGAGTAAAGAGCTATAAAGAGTAAAGAGATTGAATTAGTAATTCTAAATTTCACACACACACACACACACACACACACACACACACACACACACACAGAGCCAAGACCTGATGGCTTCTGTGGTGAATTCTACCAAACATTTTAAAACAAATTAATACCAACATGTATGAACTCTTCCAAAAAATAGAAGAGGAAGTAATACTCCCCAGCTTATTCTGTGAGGTCAGTATTATCTTCATACCAAAAGAAGACAAAAATATCACAAGAAATAAAAACTACAGATGGATATCTCTTATGAATGTAGATGCAAAATTCCTCAACAAAACACTAGCAAACCAAATCTTGCAACATATAAAAATAATGATACAGCATAACCAAAGGGGATTTATTCCACAATCTCGTGGGTGCTTTGGCGTTTGAAAATCAATTAGTGTCATACAACATATCAATGGAATAAATGACAAAAACTACATGGTAATTTTAATAGATGCACAAGAGGCATTTGACAAAATCCAACACACCTCCATAATAAAAACAACAACCAACTAGAAATAGAAGGAAAATTCCTCAAACTGCCAAGTGGCATCAATAAAAATCCCACAAATAATGTTATATCTAATGATGAAAGACTGAATACTTCCATTTAAGATTAGGAACAAGACAAGGATGTCCACTTGCACCACTTCTGTGTACAGGTACTGTTAGTTCTAGCTAGAGCAATTAGATAAGAAAATGAAATAAACAACATCCAGACTGGAATTGGGGAATTAAAACTATCTATACTTACAATATAAAGGGCATAATCTTGAATATAGAAAATCCTGAGAAATCCTCTAAAAATTTATAAGAAAAAAATTTTATTTTTTTATAAGAAAATCCTGAGAAATCCTCTAAAAATTTATAAGAACTAATAAACAAGTTGGCAAGGTTGCACAGCATGAATATATATAATCCGTTTTATTTCTATACACTAGCAATAAACAATATGAACATGAATTTAATAAAACAATTACATTTATAATAGCATCAAAATGATGGAAAAACTAGGAGTAAAGTTAACAGAAGAAGTGAAATTATACAACACTGCTGAAAGAAATCAAAGGAGATATAAATAATAAAAATGTATCCCATGTTTGTAGGTGGGAAAACAATATCATTAAGATGGCAATAATCCCCCAAATGATCACAGATTCAAAATGATCCATGTCAAAATTCCAGCTGATAACACATATATATGGAATTTAAGAAAAAAAAATGTCATGAAGAACCTAGGGGTAAGGCTGGAATAAAGACACAGACCTCCTAGAGAACGGACTTGAGGTTATGGGGCGGGGGAAGGGTGAGCTGTGACAGGGCGAGAGAGAGTCATGGACATATACACACTAACAAACGTAGTAAGGTAGATAGCTAGTGGGAAGCAGCCGCATGGCACAGGGATATTGGCTCGGTGCTTTGTGACAGCCTGGAGGAGTGGGATAGGGAGGGTGGGAGGGAGGGAGACGCAAGAGGGAAGACATATGGGAACATATGTTTATGTATGACTGATTCACTTTGTTATAAAGCAGAAACTAACACACCACTGTAAAGCAATTATACCCCAATAAAGATGTTTAAAAAAAAACAAAAAAACAAAAAAAAACAAGGTCCTACTGTATAGTACAGGGAACTATATTCAATATACTGTGATAAACTATAACGGAAAACAATATGTAAAGAAGATATATATGTATAACTGAGTCACTTTGTTGTACAGCAGAAATTAAACACCCATTGTAAGTCAACTATACTTCAATAAAATTTTTAGAAGAGAATGTAAAAAAAAAAAATTCCAGCTGGCACCTTCTGCAGAAATTGTGAGGCTGATCCTAATTTTTTTATGGAAATGTAAGAGACCCAGAATAGCCAAAACAGTATTGAAAAAAGAACAAAGTTGGAGGGCACACACTTCCCTTGTTTAAAACTTAACTGCAGACCTACAGTAATCAGGACAATGTGATATTGGAGTAAGAAGAGACATGCAGATCAATGGAATAAAATTAAGAGTGATATTATCTCCATCTTCAGATGAAAAAATTGAGGCAAACAGAGGTTAACTAACTTGCCCGAGGTCACAAATAAAAACTTAAAAAAAACAGGATTTGCCATATTATACATTTGTATCAAGCCATTATTCATTTTCATTAAGGAATTTAACTTTGGTGCTTTTAAAGGTGAACAAATTCTAGAGATGCGTAGAAATTATCGTCCTTTTCTTCCTCTTGATCAATCTTAAATATGTTTTGATTTTATACTGATTTATTACTATTTAGGAAATGTACAGTGCATCATGGCTGGATCAATGCAGTTTCTTTTATTCTCCTCTTCTAGAGTGTGAGTTTCTGAAGAGCATGGACAATATCTTATTATATATTGCTTATTTCCTAACTCCCTGTAAGTGGCATTGCATAGAGTAGGTATTTGACAGAAGTGTGAGAAATAAATTCAAACTGAAAATATCACAATGGGTAAGGTCTCAGTTGCTGAAGCTTGCCGGAAATCTCTATTTCCTCCATTTTCATCACTTTAAGCAGAAATTTCAACCACCCCAGGTCATCGCAACATGTGGACCCGTGTAGTACATGGGGATTGTATAAGTGAAATCATTCTAATGAACATTAAAAAAAAAAAATCTGGGGGCTTCCGTGGTGGCGCAGTGGTTGAGGGTCCACCTGCTGATGCAGGGGACACGGGTTCATGCCCCGGTCTGGGAAGATCCCACGTGCCGTGGAGCAGCTGGACCCGCGAGCCATGGCCGCTGAGCCTGCGCGTCTGGAGCCTGTGCTCCACAACGGGAGAGGCCACAACAGTGAGAGGCCAGCGTACCGCAAAAAAAAATAAAAATTAAAATTAAAAATCTGATATGACAGAATTTCCTTAAGAATTTTAAGTTCTAATATTCTGAAATTTTAACATTTTCTGAAAGAAGCAGTGTCTATCCTCAGAAATGAAACATTTTATTTCAAAACTTCTGGCATAAACATTCTAATAAGAGTTTTATTCTCTCTCTGTCAGAAGGATGATCGCTTATTGTATAGCAAAGCTGGGTTCACATTCTTTAAAAAAATGTTAGAATGTGACTTCTCAAACTTGGAGTTTAAACAATATCAATTTTCACAGAAAAATCATGTTCACATTGTAAATATAAACTGTCCTCATTATGTCTTTTAGTTTATTGTTTAAAGTATTTTATTTAAAATTAAGAATCTATTTAGCATGCTTATTTAGTAGTGAATGGTATTTTTGCAGGACAATTCTTCATGGCATTTATATATGTCTTGTAACAGCTTCTGTCCCAGACTATCTTTTCAAGAATGTTTATATAGCAGAACAACCTTGGAAGATAGAGATAGTGTCTCCCTCTGGGGCAAAGGGCATATTTTTTTCTTGAAGAATATAATAAAGATAATTTTTCCCTCTGGGGCAAAGACTCAATAGCATTGCTAGCAGAACCTTTAAAAGATTGGGTTTTCCTAAGATCAGTGTTCCTCTGAATAACACAGATATACTGTGTGCATAGTATCTACCTGGGTCCATCTTGTCATTGTCCCATGGGACTTGGAGGTCAAGAGGAATTAATGCAAACATGAAGTTATGCTGCCTGCAACACTGTGACTAATAAAGTCATGGGTCCCTAGCTCCGAAGTCTCACGTTTCTGCTTGTAGCTAAGACACTACGGCAAGCTACCTTGTTACTTTTTAAGTAGGGTAAAATCTCAAACCCTTCAAGTTACTGACAGAAGTAAGCTCCTAAACATGGACTCACACAATGTGGATATTCTTAACATAATACGCAAATATTGATAAAAAAACACATTGCCAAATTGATATATCTAACACCTATGATAATGATCATAATAGATCCGTATGATCAAATGTGTATCCTGGTAATCCACAGTCACCATTTTACACATTTATTTATAAATTATGGAGTTTTCTTATAGCCTTCCTATTTTTCTGTTAAAAAAAATAGTTTTAGCATATTAAAATTGAAATTTTATTCTTATTAAAATTTAAATATATACTCTCAGAGTTTATTATCACAGAAAAATTTTAATTAAACAAAAATCCAAGTACAACATCATAGGTGTAAATGCTTTTACCAATGGTTTCTTTGGTCTCCCTGTGATTGTCAAATTCAAAGCTTTTGTGTTGGTTAAAACCCACAAACAAAACAGTTTTGTCAGCTTAAGCCCTAATTCAAAATATTGTCATCTTAAAAGAACCACTGACTATGCCAAGTTAGTATCAGACATACTTTTCAATAAATAAATCTGATTGTGCTACAGAATTAAGTAGTTATGTATATTTTTTTTTCCTTTTTTGTTCATCTTTATAGTTTAAATAGAATAAGGTAAGAAGGCAAGGACTTTTCCTCCTTGTATTCTATACCACCAACAAATAGTGTCCACTATAAAAAATGTTAATTGAATGAATGTACTATTTATGTTTAAATCTCCTACTGCTGCTGTGCTTTAGGAATATTCAACGACTAAAAAATGGCTTGGTTTTTCACATTCAGATGGTGAGTCCACCTGATACCACTAGAGTAATTAGTATAGTAAAAGCTGTTGGAGAAAATGTACATTGGAAACTCTGGCCAATTCTATTCAAGGTCATCTAACTAATTTGAAACATCACTGGTTCAAGTCAAGTTTATCATATGTAATTCCTGAAGGTCCCTGCACTGCCTAACAAAATTTACTACTAAAGAGTCAATGTTTATAAAATACCCAACCTTCATTAGGTGACACCTTCAATAATAACCATGGACAAGACCCTGCCTATAGGGCTCAAGAGCTGAAATTGATGGGAAGGCAGGCAAAACATAAACAAGTGAATTGCAAAAGCAGATGACTCCCACCATCTGCTTAGCTTGTTTCTGCTCTCATTTTGCCAGGAGCCTTTTGAGAAGACACGAAACCATGCTGATGCCCTCCATCATATGTTATCTCTCCTTTCCATCTGTGATGCCCTCTCCTATGCTCAATGACATTACTTTGGCTTTGCCCTTCCCTATGGAAATACACAAGATAAAGGAAAGGGGAAGAAAGGGGTTCCAAGAGCCCACAAAAATACTGAGGATGAGGATAGGATGGGATGTTAAGTTTCACTTTTTAGGGGGCCAAATGAGGAAGAAAATTATTATAGACTAAGGTCTAAAATACAATGAACCACATGAAAATATTTATTCAATAAACATTTCTAAATATGTGTCGTGTGGCAGGTACTGTAGTGGGCTCTGAAGATAACAGGGAAAAAGAGGGAGTGGGGGAGAAAAGGCTTAACTCTTGACTTCAAGAAGTTTGTAGTTAGAGAAACAGGCATAAAACAAATATACAAAATAATTATAAATGTTCCTTACAAAGCAGGTTCAATCAATCTCAAAGCTTAGACATAGAGTAACAGGGCATGAGGAAAATTGCTGTGAATAAGTTGGTTGAGAAAGACTATCTCTATGAGATGATGGATGTTCACTAAAGTCACTGTGATAATCATTTCACGATTTATGTAAGTCAAATCATTATGCTGTACATCTTAAACTTATACAGTGCTATATGTCAATTATATCTCAATAAAACTAGAAGAGGATCAAATTAACAAATAAAAAAAGAGTTCAGCTGGGCAGTAACATTTAAGGTGAGAGCTGAGTGGTGAGAAACAGCCCAGTAAACAATTAGATTAAGGCAAGAGTAGGGAGAGGGTCAATATGAGCAAAGGTTTGGAGGAAAAAATAAAACTTGGTGCGTTCTAGGTAAGGAAATAAAGCTACTGTTCCTGGAGTACAATGAGTAAGGGGAAAACCACTGCGAGAGGAGATGAGTGAATGAGAGGCAAAACACAGATTGTATTCAGTCTTGGAACAATACTCAACTGTTCTGATTTTATTCTAAGTAGTATGGGAGCCATTGGACATTTTTATTGAAGAGGTGACAGATCAAATTTACTTATAAGATCACTCTGACTGAAAAACAAATGCCGTATGCTAACACACATGTATGGAATCTAAAAAATCTAAAAAATTCACGGTACAGATGAACCTAGTGGCAAGGCAGGAATAAAGACACAGATGTAGAGAACAGACTTGAGGACACGGGGAGGTGGGGGGTGGGGGGGGAGGTGAAGCTGGGACAAAGTGAGAGAGTAGCATTGACATATATACACTACCAAATGTAACATGGTTGGCTAGTGGGAAGCTGCTGCATAGCACAGAGAGATCAGCTCAGTGCTTTGTGACAACCTAGAAGGTTGGGACAGGGAGGGTGAAAGGGAGATGCAAGAGGGAGGGGATATGGGGATATATGTATAAATATAGCTGATTCACTTTGTTGTATAGCAGAAACTAACACAACATTGTGAAGCAATTATACTCCAATAAAGATACTTAAAAAAAAAATCACTCTGACTGTTGTGATTATATGTAGTAAGGATAGGATTTTAAAGAGAAATTAGAATGATGACAGAGTTCAAATAAGGGAGTAACAAGAAAAAGTGGTGTTATCATAGTCACCTTTGGCAATGCCACAGCGCCTACAGTGTAGCAGGACGACCAAGTTTGGATGAGAAATGTATTTTCTTTATGACAACCTGTTTATCATTCCCCTGGGGAGTATTGGTTACTTGTTCCATCTTCTACATGTGATCTGAATTCCCCAGTCAGATTTTCATATTTATATTTCTTGACAAATATTTGCCCACTTCTAAACAGGAAACATTGAATACACCCAGAAGATCATGATAGTGGCTGGGATGACAGCTTCTGGGTCCTGATTATTTGCTATCGCTCTTTCTGATGCTATCGTCATAAGGTCAAATATGCTGGAAGGATATTGCAGCTCTCACACAGCCACGCCAGAGTGCTACAGTCATCCGCCTTTCCTTAAGATAACAAGTGTAGGCTCTCCTTGTTCAACGCGACCGACCACAGCATTACAAATGGCACCAGCTGAAATGCCTTGTACAACATTGCAGGGGGAAAACTACAGATTTTTCAGAGCTGAGGAAGAGCACTGTGTATCTGCTCCTTATTAGAAACGAAGACTGTGTTTCACAAAATATGGCCTTGTGGGTTAAAACTGTCTTTCTTTGTTCCTTGGAACAGACGAGTGTGGCTTTACATCTCAGGCCAATTATTCTCCACCGTTTTTCAAGAACTGACAAAACCTGTAAAATGAGCAATGATACGAAGACAGTCTACCACTCTGCAATTTACTCTGCACTCTGCATTTGCATCTAATTTTGGTGTATCTCTACTTGCAGGGTAGGGAGAATCTCACTGGGGACAAAAGATTTCCTAATATGAGGACACCAAACAAAAAATAACTGCTAATTTCAGCTGCCTCCTTGCTAGTCAGCTCTCCTCAAGAAGGGGGCTTCTTCTCTCAAGAAGAAGAAGAACCAAATTTATTCTAACCAAACCAAATTTTTTTTTTTTTTTCCCGAGATGATGGGATTAGCCAGAAGTAAATTCTGCTATCCTTGAAGAGAGCCCTTGCTCTAGCCTGGGTTTCAGGGATGTAACCTTAGTTTTCACTGAGAACTGCTGGAGTCTGAGGTACAAAACAAACTGTTGGGGCATGTGGAGTGATTTCATACAGGCTTACTCTCACAGGAGAAGAGCAAAGAGTCAGAGATAGAAATCAGTCGTGACTCTCCATCAATAAGGAATCAATAAGTATTCCTTCAGGTTAATGCTTGCACTGGCCCCCAGAAACCCCAGGAAGCCCAGAGACACTGTCCTGCGGGCTCCTGTTGGCAGCACTCTCCGTGGGGAGGACAGTACAGGAAGTGGATGTTAAAAATCAAAATGGGACTGAATAAAGGATATGACCATTTTCTGATTTTTTTTTTCACTTTCACAACACACATGAAATTTACTTAGAATATACCCATAGTAAAAAGAGAAATGATCAGAGGGATGGAAAATAGAGCCTGCTGCAAAATGATTTTCAGATACTCAGTAATGTTCTGCAAGAGAAAACATTGTGTCAAATGTGAATTAAATTTGAACAACAGCCTTTCAAATGCAAATCCTTCGGAAGGGATGTCATTGAGATACAACCTATAAAAACCTTTCAAGAGAAATAAAATAGATAAATGTGATAATTAAGATCTCTATTTATATGAAAATGATCAGATCACATTTGTTCTGAAATGTTTTTGTACCTGCAACATGGAGGACAGATATAAAAAAGCAAGGATCGATTTTGAAATTTGCAGGTTGGAGGTGAAAACGGAACGATAGCTTGTCTGACAGAGGCAGAGGACTTTCCTCTAGTATGCTAAGACCCATTATTATGCACCCATAATTGCCAAGGCCCCCACTGACCTCTATTCACTCTTTCTCAAGTAGTCTCCCTTTCAGCTCTCCCTACCCTTTCTCTAATGGAAAGTGTAAGCTACTCTGCTACGCAGCAGCCTTCTGTTAAACAGTAGTATTTATGGGAAGCTGACTGGCCAACTCGAGTATGTAAAGAGAAGTACTGCTACATTGAGTTTTGGAGAAACAGAGTTATATGCAGAGGTATATTAGGGAGTGATCTCAGGAGGTACATGTATCAGCAAGTGAGGAAGGTAGGATTGGGCAGAGGAAGAAGGTCACTTATAAAGTGGTTGTGACTGAATCCTCAGCTGATCCTAAAACCAAGTGGTGGTCTGGAGGTAGATCTCTTCAGAGTTGATACAAATGGAAGTAAGTGCGAGAGTAGGAGAGAAGGACAGAGAAAAGTGCTTTGCATTCCTGTATCTGCCAATCTTTGGCCACAGCTGTCACTGGAGAGGGTATTCCCGGGTGAAGCCAAACTCTGAGGTCAAGGGGATTTCCCAGTGAGATATGCAGCTGTGATACCTCAGCAGGTCCACAGCTCCAGAAGCTGGGGGATGGGTAAAAGAATCTAGGTAGTATCACAATAGCCACTACAGTTGTATACATGATGGATTTTAAACACTCCCTCTCCTAAGGATTCCCTCACAACATTTGGACATTATTACTTCCTTTTTATCAATAAATTCTCAATAAAGGGCCTTTACCTCAGCGGAGAAAACACATAAAGCTATTCTCAACATTTATATCTAACTATGAATTCTTTATCATATCCCTTCCAACTAGAATGTTAAGAGCATATTTATGGCTGAATAAGGAGAAAAGCCCTGGTTATGGAGGGTAAGAGAAATCTTTGGCTGAGAAACTCTGGGTAGTCACAGTAGAGAAAGAGTAACAAAAAATCTGTAAGAGCTTCATATCACAGATAGCAATGAGAGGATTCTAAGAAGAGAAGAAACACTGGCTCCTCAGATTTGCCCATGGTCAGTTCTATGCCTTTGTGGAGCAGTAATGGGAATGGGGGTGAAGAGATAAAAAGGGAGTAGGCTGCTATGAAGATTTAGACTCACTCTTTCCTCTGACTGAGTTTTTACAGTGATACTCTTTCTAAGCATCTATTCTAGGAATGGAAAAGTCAGGAAACATGGAAGACAGAATATGCTTTGGGTGACAGTGTTGCTACACCAAATACTGAGTGTTCTGTGGTCCTACAGTTTGTTTTCTAACCTCAATCATCTGTGACCCAGTAAGCCCCTCTAGGTTTTTGTGTCTTAACCAGACTTATTTTAAATGCTACGTATACCACTTGTGCCTCCACTCATATTTCCATTTACTTTGGGCAAATGGTATCTAAAATCTAGGAAAGCTGCCTTGTAGGGCACTTAAGGCACACTCTTATGTATCATTTGACTGGACTTGCCTAAATTGCTTATGGTATTTTTCTGGCCAGATTTGTTAGTGAAGTGGCCAAACATTCCAAGGACCATTTTGCTCTTGTGAGATTTCTTTTAGCTGGTTCTCAGCATTGATGAGGTTCAGAGGGTTTAGAAAACTATCTGAACTCTTGGGATTTTATTTGAACTAAAACTCAAACTTTGAACCCTTTGTGGTTTTACACATCACAAGTAAATGTGTCTCCTGCCTTGATATTATTCCCTCTGGTTTCCTCCTGACTCTTTGTCCCTTGAATAAAACTGAACAGTTAGTTGGAGATCAAAACTCGATCCAAGGGTCACCTCCAATTGACGACCTTCTCTCTACAACAACCACCTTAATTAAAGACCACATCTACAAGCCACCACTTTTCCATGGGCCCTTGGATGTGTTCTCAAGACAGATTTTTCTGTTACACAGCAGCTGCATCCCCTCTGAAGAGGAGCAAGTCCCAGTGGATCACAGATCTTAACCCCATGACAGGCCAACCTATTTATGCTGGCTACTAATAATGACTTATGTTTATAATGGCACTATTCATCCCAGAGGCTCAGGCACAGCACTCCACTGACCACATGTGTGCTCTTTAGATGGGCATGTGTCTATATACACCCACATAACACAACTGCACAAAGGTCTTGACTGCTGTGGCTTTAATCAGCCCTTTCTTCCTTTTGCTTAGCTTCAGGGTCTGATCCCTGGGATTACAGGAACAACTGCACCCTTCTCTTTATCACTGGAAAAAAAAAAAACAGAATTGAACAATTGGGAGTCCAGCTCCCTATTCACTCTGCTGTTTATTAGGATCTGTGTACATCAGCCGTGATGCTGCAAAGTAAGTTGAGAGAGACCTTGCGCAATACATATTTAATAGTGGGAACTCTCTTCCCATTTTATCTTTTCCCCTTTTCTACTTCCATTTAATGAACCAATTATTCTGACAAGGAGGAGAATGCTCCCTTCCTAGCTCCCTCTCACTTTGAGCCTTTATTCCCTGCTTCTCTAAAGTGCTGCCTAATTTGGCATAAGACCCTATTGTAGGTTATTTTTACATTCGCCATGAATTGTGTAAAATTGTTTCAGCACTTTGAAATTTTTCTTTTAAAGCAGACAATATGATTTTATCCCCATGTGAGTGACAGATAAGATGTGATGGTAAGATAATGTCCAAATCTGCATATGAACTCAATTGCCTTCATTTTATTTAACACGATCACAGTTTGTGTTTTTAGAACAGACTAAACACAAAGAAAAACACATAAACTACATATTAATGGATTCTCACTTCTGTTTTTGTTGAAATGCTTAAAACGCAGCAAACCTATTTTTCTCATTGAGGACTCTCTAGCTATTCATTATTCATGATGAAGCATGATAGAATTTTATTAATTTGCACATTTGCTTTATTTACATGCATAAAAATCTGCAGAATTACTACTGATCACTAAATATTTTGAGGATAAAAATGAAAGCAGATTTAAATAGTGCTACCTGCATTATTTTTCTCCAGGAATTTAATCCTCTCCAGGCATTTAATTGGGTTTATATCTTGACGGTTGATCTATATTAGATGGTGTAATCTGAATCAGATGATGGTTGCTCTTTGTTATATATAGTTTTAAAGTGTTTAGTTTGTTCTCTAAATAAACTGAACTGGATGACACTGGTGTACTATCTTGAATTAGAGGACCTGTGATCTGTTCAAATTTTTAATCAATAATGAGTTCTAGATACTCTGATAGATAGTTTCAATCAGATAAATAAGAAGCAGCCTCTGCCCTCAAGAGGCTTCTGGACGAGTGCGGAGAAAGATTTTCTGAACTCACAAATGTCATTAGAGAAACATGGAAGATACACCTGCTATTTCTGCAGTTCTCAATATCTCTTCTTTTGTAATATTCAGTTTTATTTTAAAGATTTACTGGATCCTCCAATGCCGATCTATGTAGTTAGAGAGGAGTTGACTCTGCCAGCTTCTTCTAAGAGTTGGCATGTGTCCCTGATCTGGCCAATTGGATCATCCCATTCTCCTAGCCACAAGAATGGGTAAGTATCATAACAATCAATCAGAGTTATTTCCTGGGAATTTTTCTAGAGCTGGAGGGAAAGAACATGCCCTTTCCACTGAGTTTGCTAGGTTAATAGAAGATAAATCTGAAGTTCTTGGTGCCCACATTTAGAAACTAAACCAACATGGCAAAAGCAAAATTAAGAGTTGGAGAGAATCCTAATTAAATAACTTGAATGTTTGGATCTAGCCATAACTAAACCCACACATTCTATGAATGTTTTATAGGGCAGATAATATACATATGATGGTTTACATGTCTGTCTGTCTGTCTGTCTGTGCTTTGTTTGATATAGTTTGAATTGGTACTCATAGATTACAAACAAAATTTTCTAAAAGTATGGGCCAAAGAGGAGGAAGTAAAAGATTTCTGGAAGAGATTTCAGATGAAATGTTTATAACCTATCAAAAGTACATGTGGAGATATTGATTTCATTTAATTCCAGAGATCAAGGTTTAAAAATCAAAAGGTTTACCATGAGCTCTACAGTAAACCATATTTAAATATTTACCATACTTAAACTAAAGATCATGGAAACTTTTTGTTGGAAAATGTGTATGTAATGTTCCTGTTCATGTATGCCTGCTTCCTATTTACTGAGTTTTTAGTCATTAAATAAGCTTATCCATAAGTAAGAATTTGATGAGCCCAGAGTTGCTAAATTACCTTTAGTAGACACAAGAAAAACTTTCTGAATTCATTCTGTGTCTCCAACAGCCAGCACTTATACCCTATCCAAGAAAGTAAGTAAAACTGTGCTCTGAAAATTAATTATGCCAAATGACTACATTTAAATGTGAAAATAATAAAATATGTTGTGAATTAACACTTCAGGGTAGCATATGGATTAAGTGACATTTCATGATCCCTTCTATCTCTACAATCCCATGAGTCCACAAGACTGTCTTCCTTTCCCTACTACATTCCTAACTAATTTTACCACGTGACCAGTTAGTTCTCAGTTTAGGTAAGTAAGAGGGTACCTGTTATTCTAAAATTGTAAGTTTTCTTCCTGCTGTGTTGCATGTGCTGCTCCATCAGAAAAATGGAATGAAGAATAAAACTGGAAGGTTTAATAAGCCCTTAAAATGGACCTCTCGTATTCCACTGCAAATCCTCTTGAACCTGTCTCTTGCACCACAGTGACCAGCTGAGCAGGCTTTGGCAGGTTTCATGCAGATGCAACCAGAAGGGTCTTCGCCCTGAGCTCACATTGGTATTCCTCTCGCTTCTTGTCCTGGGGCTTCTCTGAACTCAAAGTGTAGTGCCCATGGGGACCATCTCAGTGTTCACACTTGTGCAAACCGAAAGTGCAGGGAACTTGACAGTGCACGACAAATATAGGTGAACAAATGTTTCCCCTTTCTTGCCCCAGGTGGATAGTTCTGAGAAGCATCTCTTAAAGGCTCTCCAGAAGGTCATAGGGGAGATTAAATATCTGAGCCACTGAGCTCTCTGGTCAACTTGATAAGCATCCTAGTATTTTTGTTTGTTTCTTTCTGCATTCTACTACTCTGTCCTTCACTCCTGTCTTCTTTCCAAATAAACTACATACACATAAACCTTTGCCTCAATTTCTGCTTTGGGAGATGGGGAGAACCCAGGTTAAACAGTACTAATAATATATTTTTTTTCCTTATAAGGCATCCAAAGACACCAATAATCTGTTGTCCAGTTTCCAAATAACGGCATTCTTATAACTATTCTGCCATCCTGCAATCAATAAAAGCTAAACAAAAGGGAGACACTGAGAGAGAAATACATGCTTTTGAAACACAATTTGAACAACAACAACAACAAGGACTTCAATTTAAAATTTTTATTGGTGATTCAGAAATGGTTCTAACTAAAAACACTATAAGAATTATTTCCAACACTGTATCCTAGTGAAATTCATTTCACAAAGAACCTAAAATTCATAGAATCTCAGAAGTCATATCCATACTATTCAACACTGTATATATCTTTGAAAGATGACTTTCATCTCTGTTCGAACATTTTGAATGAGCTACTGATTATTGTGCGGTTCTACGATGCAAAAAATACGAAAAAAGGAATAAAGGAGTGTCATTTACTGTTATGACTTCTCTTGAGAAAAAAATGGCTTTGAGGATTTTATATAAGATCGCATTTTACACATATCAGAGGTTCTATTGTTAAACTTCCTAGGTTTGAATCTCTGCTTTAACTCCTACTAGCTTTGTTAAACTGGATAACATACTTAACTTCTCTAAGCCTGAGATTTCCCTTCTGACTAATGGTTATAGCAAAACCTACTTCATGGGGGTCTAGGGTATTCTAAACGAGAATATTTTGGGAAAAAACTTAAACAATGTCTGACACATAGTAGGTCCTAAATAACTGAGATATTTTCCAAGCCAGAAAATAGGGATCAATTTTACAGTCAGAAGAATAATAATAAACTGTGCTTCTGCAAAATGGAATAAGAAAAGAAAAATGAGATAAAATAACTCAGAGAACTTTACTATGCAGCTAAAATCCTGCAACTTTATTAGGGTGGTATCTAAGTAAAGTGAATTTGGGTGTTTCAAATAACTCAAATTCATGGCTTTAACTCATCTAATATAAGCATTATATTGCTAAAAATATATAGATTTTAATCCTGAATATGTTATTTTACCTTCCTTTGTATTCCATATGCACAATCTAAGCATATATATATATATATAATTACTATTATTATTTTTTGCAGTACACGGGCCTCTCACTGTTGCGGCCTCTCCTGTTGTGGAGCACAGGCTCCGGACGTGCAGGCTCAGCAGCCATGGCTCATGGGCCCAGCCGCTCTGCGGCATGTGGGATCTTCCCGGACCGGGGCATGAACCCATGTCCCCTGCATCAGCAGGCGAACTCTCAACCACTGTGCCACCAGGGAAGCCCTAAGAATACTTTTTAAACTAGTTTTTAAAATTGGTTTTAAAAATGTTTTACAGAGACATACACATCTATCTCCTACTAAACAACATAACCAATTGGTTTGAAAATTTAGCTAACAGAAATAAAATCAAAGCAAAGTTAAAAGTGGATAAAGGAAAACATTTAAATAGTAGTAAACAGAATTTTGGACTAAAGTCTGCCATTAATAATACGTGTAGATTTTAGCAGGTCACTTAATTTCTCTAGGGTTCAATTTCCTCTAGATCAAATCTAGTCTAAAACAAATGGGGGTAGGGGGCTTCCCTGATGGTGTAGCGGTTACATATCTGCCTACCAATGCAGGGGACACGGGTTCGAGCCCTGGTCCAGGAAGATCCCACATGCCACGGAGCAACTAAGCCCGTTCTCCACAACTACTGAGCCTGTGCTCTAAAGCCCGTGAGCCACAACTATTGAAGCCTGTGAGCCTAGGGCCCATGCTCCGCAACAACAGAAGCCACCGCACTGAGAAGAAGAGTAGCCCCGCTCACCACAACTAAAGAAAGCCCGCCCTCAGCAACGAAGACCCAACACAGCCAAAAATAAATAAATAAATAAATTTAAAACAAATGGGATGGGCTTGATTATCTCTGAGGACCTTTCTAATTCTAAAATATCACAATTCTACAGTTTTAGGTTCCCTTTTTATGGGCTGGATCAAAGGATAAATACACTGGTAAATATTTTTTGCACATAAGTATGACTGTGCAGCAAAATCATTTTTTCCTGACCTTGATCTTGACATAAATAAAAATTCCATCACAGAAATCACAGAAAACCAGAAGGAGTCCAGTTCACTATGAGACATGCTGCTGCTTTTGAAAAAGACACATGACATTTGGTTTGGGTTTTCTGAAGCTGTAATAACATCAAACCTGTAGTAGAATTTTACTAATGAGGTTTTAGGGTTGAGAAAAGAGGAAAGAAACCAGACAAGAAAGGTTTTTAATTAGCATATCAATTATTTGTAGGTAAGTAGATGCTCCTGAAGTGCTTTAAGGAACTTAAAAATGAGTATTTCCATGAATACTTCAAGTACTTCCTTGCTTCTACTTTATATTTTTAATACATACTAACATCAAAGAAAAAGTTTACTGCTTAAAGACAAATGGTTCTTCAAATCTTTTTCAAATTTTTTAATTCTGGTTCTGTGGACAAATAAATACATGGGTTTGGACTACAGTCTTAAAATATTGGTCAATAATATGTTCATAATTCAATAAACAGTGAGCAAAACTGAGGGAAAGGTTCTTGTGCTTTGGGAAAATACCTGAAGAAGGTCTCTACTATTTTCTCAGAACAACAAAAACAATCCATCTTTACAGTAAAAGGAAGAGAGGTAACAAAATATGAGATGGCTTTCCCAACAACAAAATGTCCTTTTGCCATCATAGATGGAAAAATTATTCAACAGATTTAGGCAACTTCCTCACAAATCTCTGGATCAGCTTACTAATTATTACCTGTCTGATTTTATCTAAAGTATCTTTGAAAAGTTGGCCAAGTCTCATGAAATAATAATGGCAAAAGACATTGGGGGCTATAGAATGAACAAATGTCACCTATTATTTGATTAACTGGACAAATCGAACTTATGAATAAGTGGAAAGAGACCTTCCAAACTTTCACATCCCCACCCTCAGAAGGTTAGTTCTAGTATTCTAATGGGCACAACAACTAATTGGAAATTACTTAAGCAAATGTTGATGATTTAGGAGTAATGTTTTTATAATGGCATGGTTATTTTATGATATCATGGAAAGTTAAAGATAATTACAATATAACGTGCCAACACTTTTTTTTTTTAATGTGCAAAATAAGGTAACTGCAATATGAAAAGCATGTGCGATATAATCATTGTCAATCCCCACAGCTGGAATTCTAATCTTGGTGTATCATCATACAATCATATAAGTGGAGATTCTTTTTAATAAAGCTGTTTCAATTTAATACATCTCATTACTAACAATCAGCATTTCTTTAATAAAATGGAAATAAACACCTCAAAGGCAATGCGTGTTTCATGCAGAACCCTAAAACAGAATTTGAATTAAACTAAAAATTGGTTCTTGCTTCACCACCCAGTAGTTTGACCTAAAGATAACGATCCTATTCTCTCAGATATAGGATGTGAGTTTCAGGCAATGAAAACATTTAAGAAGCACAATATGGAGTAGATTCTATAATGTAAAATTGTCTCCATCAAGTTCCCGTGTAACAAAATACAGAAATCCATGGGCTTAGCCGTGTTAGCATAGGCTCTCATCAAATGGACTGTGATAACAGGAAGAGTAAACCAAAAAAATCTAGGAAATCAAGGTATCTCATTTCACTTGGTGCTTCATTTCTTGATAAGTAATTGGTGACATTTCTGAGTTTAAGAGAAAAGGGACTTTTTTCATAAATGGATGTTAAACTTTATCAAAAGCTTTTTTTGCATCTATTGAGATGATCATATGATTTTTGTTCTTCAATTTGTTAATGTGATGTATAACATTGATTGATTTGCAGATAGTGAAAAATCCTTGCATCCCTGGGATAAATCCCAATTGATCATGGTGTATGATCCTTTTAATATATTTTTGGATTTGATATGCTAGTATTTTGTTGAGGATTTTTGCATCCATGGTCATCAGTGATATTGGCTGTAATTTTCTTTTTTGTGTGATATCTTTGTCTGGTTTTGGTATCAGGGTGATGAGGGCCTCACAGAATGAGTTTGGAAGTGTTACTTCCTCTGCAATTTTTTGGAATAGTTTTCGAAAGATAGGTGTTAACTCTTCTCTAAATGTTTGGTAGAATTCACCTGTGAAGGTATCTGGTCCTGGATTTTTGTATGTTGGGAGTTTTTAAATTACTGATTCAATTTCAATCTGGTTATTGGTATGTTCATATTTTCTATTTCTTCCTGGTTCAGTGTTGGGAGATTGTACTTTTCTAAGAACTTGTTTATTTATTCTAGATTGTCCATTTTGTTGGAGTAGTAGTAGTAGTATCTTACAATCTGTGGTGTCAGTTGTAACTTCTCCTTTTTCATTTCTGATTTTATTGGTTTGGGCCTTCTCCCTCTTTTTCTTGATGAGTCTGGCTAAAGGTTTATAAATGTTGTTTATCCTTTCAAAGAACTGGCTTTTACTTTCATTGATCTTTTCTACTGTATTTTAGTCTCTATTTACTCATTTATTCCTCCTCTGATCTTTATGATTTGTTTCCTCCTACTAACTCTGGATTTTGTTTGTTCTTCTTTCTCTACTTCCTTTATGTGTAAGGTTAGGTTGTTTATTTGAGATTTTTCTTGTTTCCTGAGGTAAGCTTCTATATCTATAAACTTCCCTCTTAGAACTGCTTTTGCTGTGTCCCATAGATTTTGGATTGTCATATTTTCATTTTCGTATGTCTCTAGGTATTTTTTAAATTTCCTGTTTGATTTCTTCAGTGATCCAGTGGTTGTTTAGTAGCATATTACTTGGCCTCCACAGGTTTGTGTTTTTTTGCAGTTTTCTTCTTGTAGTTGATTTCTAGTCTCATAGTGTGTGGTCAGAAAAGATGCATGATATGATTTCAACTTCCTTAAATTTACCAAGGCCTATTTTGTGGCATAGCCTTTGATCTATCCTGGAGAATGTTCCATGTGCACTTGAAAAGAATGAGTATTCTGCTGCTTTCAGATGGAATGCTCTCTATATATCAATTAAATCCATTTGGCCTAATATTTCACTTCAGGCCTGTTTCCTTACTGAGTTTCTGTCTGGAGGATCTGTCCATTGATGTAAGTGGGGTGTTAAAGCCCCCTAATGTTACTGTTGAATTCTCCTTTAATGTCTGTTAATATTTGTCATATACTGAGGTGCTCCTATATTTATAATTGTTATAATCTTCTTCTTGGATTGATCTCCTGATCCTTATGTAGCATCTTTCTTTGTCTGATGTAACAGTCTTTATTCTAAAGTCTATTTTGTCTTATATAAGTATTGCTACTCCAAATTTCTTCTGATTTCCATGTGCATGGAATAACTTTTTCCATCCCCTCACTTTCAGTCTGTATGTGTCCCTAGGTCTGAAGTGGGTCTCTTGTAGACAGCATATGTACGGGTCTTGTTTTAGTATGCATTTAGCCAGTCTATGGTTGAGGCATTTAGTCCATTTATATTTAAGGTAATTATCGATATGCATGTTCTTATTACCATGAGGAAACATACCTCAACATAATAAGGATCATATATGATAAAACCACAGCTAATATCTTACCCAGTGATGAAAATTTGAAAGTATTTCCTCTACAATTAGGAATAAGATAAGGATGCCCACTTTGACCACTTTTATTCCATATAGTTTTGGAAGTCCTAGTCACAGCAATCAGAGAAGAAAAAGAAATAAAAGGAATCCAAATTGGAAAGGAAGAAGTAAAACTGTCACTATTTGCAGACAACATGATATTATACATAGAAAATCCTAAAGACGCCACCAGAAAACTATGAGAGCTTATCGATCAATTTAGTAAATTTGCAGGACACAAGATTAATATACAGGAATTTGTTGCATTTCTATACACTAACAATGAACCATCAGAAAGAGAAATTAAGGAAACAATCCCATTTACCACTGCATCAAAAAGAATAAAATACCTAGGAATAAGTCTAGCTAAGGAGGCAAGAGGCCTGTATGCAGAAAACTATGACACTGATGAGAGAAATTAAAGATGATACAAACAGATGAAAGGACATACTGTATTCTTGAACTGGAAGACTCAGTATTGTTAAAATGACTATACTACCCAAGGCAATCTACAGATTCAATGCAGTCCCTATCAAAATACCAGTGACATTTTTCACATAACTAGAACAAATAATTTTAAAATGTATATGGAAACACAAAAGACCCTGAAGAGCCAAAATAATCAGAAAAACAGAGCTGGAGAAATCACATTCCCTGACTTCAGACAATATTACAAAGCTACAGTCATCAAAACAGTATGGTACTGGCACAAAAACAGATATATAGACCAAAAGAACAGAATAGAAAGCTCAGAAAAGAAGCCACACACTTATGGTACATTAATCTATGACAAAGGAAGCAGGAATATACAATAGAGAAAAGACAGTCTCTTCAATAAGTGGTACTGGGAAAACTGGACAAGTACATGTAAAAGAATGAAATTAGAATTTTTGCTAATACCATATAAAAATAAACTCAAAATGAATTAAAGAGGGGGGTGAGGGGGGAAGGATTAAGAGTTTGGGATTAGTAGATTTAAACTGTTATATATGGGATAGATAAACAAGATCCTACTGTATAGCACATGGAACTATATTCAATACTCTGATAAACCACTATGGAAAAGAATATGATAAAGAATATATATGTATAACTGAGTCACTTTGCTGTACAGCAGAAATTAACACAACATCGTAAATCAACTATACTTCAATAAAATTAAAAAAGAAAATAGCTCAGCTGGAACAAATATAAAGTGCTGTGTGTCAATTATACTTCAATAAAACTGGGGGGGAAAAGAAAATGTGGAATAGGTATATAATGCAATAGTATTCAGCCTTCAAAAAGAAGGAAATTCTGTCATATATTATCACTTGATGAAACCTGAGACCATTATACTAAGTGAAATAAGTCACAAAAAGACAAACTCTGAGGAGATCTTCAAGATGGCTGAAGAGTAAGACGTGGAGATCACCTTCCTCCCCACAAATACATCAGAAATGCATCTACATGTAGAACAACTCCTACAGAACACCTACTGAACACTGGCAGAAGACCTCAGACTTCCCAAAAGGCAAGAAACTCCCCACGTACCTGGGAAGGGCAAAAAACAAAAAAAAACAAAAAAAAACAGAGACAAAAGAATAGGGACAGGACCGTCACCTCTGGGAGGGAGTTGTGAAGGCAGAAAAGTTTCCACACACTAGGAAGCTCCTTCACTGGTGGAGATGGGGTGTGACAGGGGGAGAAGCTTTGGAGCCCCAGAGGAGAGTGCAGCAACAGGGGTGCAGAGGGCAAAGCAGAGATATTCCCATACAGAGGATCGGTGCCGACCAGCACTCACCAGCCTGAGAGGCTTGTCTGCTCACCTACCAAGGTGGGTGGGGGCTGGGAGCTGAGGCTCAGGGTTCAGAGGTCAGATTCCAGGGGGAGGACTAGGGTTGGCTGCATGAACACAGCCTAAAAGAGGCTAGTGTGCCACAGCTAGCCAGGAGGGAGTCTGGGGAAAAGTCTGGACCTGCCTAAGAGGCAACAGACCATTGTTTAGGGGTGCGCGAGGAGAGGGGATTCAGAACACTGCATAAACGAGCTCCAGAGATGGGCACGAGCCACGGCTACCAGTGCAGACACCAGACACGGGCATGATATGCTAAGGCTGCTGCTGCAGCCACCAAGAAGCCTGTGTGCAACCACAGGCCACTAGCCACACCACCCCGCACCCTGGGAGCCTGTGCAGCCCGTCACTGCCAGGGTCCCGTAATCAAGGGACAACTTCCCTGGGAGAACACACGGCACGCCTCAGGCTGTTGCAACGTCACGCCGGCCTCTGCCACCGTAGGCTCCCCCCACATTCTGTACCCGACCCTCCCCCCAGCCTGAGTAAGCCAGAGCCCCCTGATCACCTGCTACTTTAACCCCTTCTTGTCTGAGCAAACAGCAGATGCCCTCAGGCGACCTTTACGCACAGGCAGGGCCAAATCCAAAGCTGAACCCCGGGAGCTGTGCGAACAAAGAAGAGAAAGAGAACTCTCTCCCAGCAGCCTCAGGAGCAGTGGATTAATTCTCCACAATCAAGTTGATGTACCCTGAATCTCTGGAATACCTGAATAGACAATGAATCATCGCAAAATTGAGGCGGTGGACTTTGGGAGCAATTGTAGACTTGGGGTATACTTTTTGCATCTAATTTGCTTCAGGTCTTATGTTTATCTTAGTTTAGTATTTCAAATTAATTACCACTGGTAGATTTGTTTATTGATTTGGTTGCTCTCTTTCTTTTCATTCACAATATAGATATATATTTTTTCCCCTTTACTCTTTTTCTGAGTGTGTATGTATATGCTTCTTTGTGTGATTTTGCCTGTATAGCTTTTCTTTTACCATTTGTCCTAGCGTTCTGTCTGTCCATTTTTTCTGTTTTTTATTTTTTTAGAATAGTTTTTAGTGCTTGCTATATTGGTGGATTTGCTTTTTTGGTTTGATTGCTCTCTTCTTTCTTTTCTTTTTTTATTACTTTTAAATTTCTATTTTTTTTTTTAATTTTAATAACTTTCTCTTTCTCTTTCTCTCCCTCTCCTCTCTCTCTCTTCCCTCTTCTTCCCTCCCTCCCTCCCTCTCTCTTTCTCCCTTTCTTTCTTTCTCCCTTTCTTTCTTTCTTTCTTTCTTTCTTTCTTTCTTTCTTTCATTCTTTCATTCTTTCATTCTTTCATTCTTTCCTTCTTCTCCCTTTTCTTCTGAGCTGTGTTGCTGACAGGGTCTTGGCGCTCCTGCCACGTGTCAGGCCTGTGCCTCTGAGGTGGGAGAGCCAAGTTCAGGACATTGGTCTACCAGAAACCTCCTGGCTCCATGTAATATCAAAAGGCGAAAGCTCACCCAGAGATCTCCATCTCAACGCTAAGACCCAGCTCCACTCAACGACCAGCAAGCTACAGTGCTGGACATCCTATGCCAAACAAATTGCAAGACAGGAACACAACCTCACTCATTAGCACAGAGGCTGCCTAAAATCGTAATAAGGTCACAGACACCACAAAACACACCACTGGACATTGTCCTACACACCAGAAAGACAAGATCCAGCTTCATCCACCAGAACACAGGCACCAGTCCCCTCCACCAGGAAGCCTACACAACCCACTGAACCAACTTTAGCCACTAGGGGCAGATACCAAAATCAATGGTAACTATGAACCTGCAGCCTGTGAAAAGGAGACCCCAAACACAGTAGGTGAAGCAAAATGAGAAGAGAGAGAAACAAACAGCAGATAAAGGAGCAAGGTAAAAACCCACCAGACCAAACAAATCTAGGAAATAGGAGGTCTACCTGAAAAAGGATTCAGAGTAATGATAGTAAGGATGATCCAAAACCTTGGAAGTAGAATGGAGAAAATACAAGAAACATTTAACAAGGATCTAGAAGAACTAAAGAGCAAACAATGATGAACAAAACAATAAATGAAATTAAAAACTGTCTGGAAGGAATCAACAGCAGAATAACTGAGGCAGAAGAATGGATAAGTGACCTGGAAGATAAAATAGTGGAAATAACTACTGCAGAGCAGAATAAAGAAAAAAGAATGAAAAGAATTGAGGACAGGCTCAGAGACCACTGGGACAACATTTAAAGCACCAGTACTCGAATTATAGGGGTCCCAAAAGAAGAAGAGAAAAAGAAAAGGACTGAGAAAATATTTGAAGAGATTATAGTTGAAAACTTCCCTAATATGGGAAAGGAAATAGTCAATCAAGTCCAGGAAGCACGGAGAGTCCAATAAGGATAAATCCAAAGAGAAACATGCCAAGACACATATTAATCAAACTATCAAAAATTAAATACAAAGAAAAAAATTAAAAGCAGCAAGGGAAAAACAACAAATAACATACAAGGGAATTCCCATAAGGTTAACAGCTGATCTTTCAGCAGAAACTCTGCAAGCCAGAGGGAGTGGCAGGACATATTTAAAGTGATGAAAGGGAAAAAACTACAACCAAGAATACTCTACCCAGCAAGGATCTCATTCAGATGGGACGGAGAAATTAAAACATTTACAGACAAACAAATGCTAAGAGAATTCAGCACCACCAAACCAGCTCTACAACAAATGCTAAAGGAACTTCTCTAGGCAGGAGACACAAGAGAAGGAAAAGACCTACAATAACAAACCCAAAACAATTAAGAAAATGGAAATAGGAACATACATATCGGTAACTATCTTAAACGTAAATGGATTAAAGGCTCCAACCAAAAGACACAGACTGGCTGAATGAATACAAAAATAAGACCCATATATATGCTGTCTACAAGAGACCCACTTCAGACCTAGGGACACATACAGACTGAAAGCGAGGGGATGGAAAAAGATATTCCATGCAAATGGAAATCAAAAGAAAGCTGGAGTAGCAATTCTCATATCAGACAAAATAGACTTTAAAACAAAGACTATTACAAGAGACAAAGAAGGACACTACACAGTGATCAAGGGATTGATCCAAGAAGAAAATATAACAACTGTAAGTATTTATGCACCCAACATAGGAGCACCTCAATACATAAGGCAAATGCTAACAGCCATAAAAGGGGAAATTGACAGTAACACAATCATAGTAGGGGACGTTAACACCCCAATGGACAGAGAATCCAAAATGAAAATAAATAAGGAAACACAAGCTTTAAATGATACATTAAACAAGATGGGCTTAGTTGATATTTATAGGACATTCCATCCAAAAAGAACAGAATACACTTTCTTCTCAAGTGCTCATGGAACATTCTCCAGGGTAGATCATATCTTGGGTCACAGATCAAGCCTTGGTAAATTTAAGAAAACTGAAATCACATTAAGTATCTTTTCCAACCACAATGCTATCAGACTAGATATCAATTATAGGATAAATTCTATAAAAAATACAAACACATGGATGCTAAACAATACACTACTTAATAACCAAGAGATCCCTGAAGAAATCAAAAAATACCTAGAAACAAATGACAATGAAAACTCAGAGCTGGAGAAATCAAGCTCCCTGACTTCAGACTATACTACAAAGCTACAGTAATCAAGACAATATGCTACTGGCACCAAAACAGAAATACAGATCAATGGAACAGGATAGAAAGCTCACAGATAAACCCATGCACATATGGTCATCTTATTTTTGATAAAGGAGGCAAGAATATACAATGGAGAAAAGACAGCCTCTTCAATAAGTGGTGCTGGGAAAACTGGACAGCTACATGTAAAAGAATGAAATTAGAACACTCCCTAACACCATACACAAAAATTAACTCAAAATGGATTATGGACCTAAATATAAGGCCACACACTATAAAACTCTTAGAGGAAAACATAGGCAGAACACTCTATGACATAAATCACAGCAAGATCCTTTCTGACACACCTCCTAGAGAAATGGAAATAAAAACAAAAATAAACAAATGGGACCTAATGAAACTTAAAAGCTTTTGCACAGCAAAGGAAACCATAAACAAGACGAAAAGAAAACCCTCAAATGGGAGAAAATATTTGCAAATGAAGCAACTGACAAAGGATTAATCTCCAAAATTTACATGTAGCTCATGCAGCTCAATATAAAAAAAAAAAAAAAAAGACAACAATGCAATCCAAAAGTGGGCAGAAAACCTAAACAGACATTTCTCCAAAGAAGATATGCAGATTGCCAACAAACACATGAAAGGATGCTCAACATCATTAATCATTAGAGAAATGCAAACCAAAACTACAATGAGGTATCACCTCACACCAGTTAGAATGTCCATCATCAAAAAACGTATAAACAATAAATGCTGGAGAGGGTGTGGAGAAAAGGGTACCCTCTTGCACTGTTGGTGGGAATGTAAATTGATACAGCCACTATGGAGAACAGTATGGAGGTTCCTTAAAAACTAAAAATAGAACTACCATACAACCCAGCAATCCCATTACTGGACATATATCCTGAGAAAACCATAATTCAAAAAGAGCCATGTACCACAATGTTCATTGAAGCTCTGTTTACAATAGCCAGGACATGGAAGCAACCTAAGTGTCCACTGACAGATGAATGGATAAAGCACATGTGGCACATATATACAATGGAATATTACTCAGCCATAAAAAGAAATGAAACTGAGTTATTTGTAGTGAGGTGGATGGACCTAGAGTCTGTCATACAGAGTGAAGTAAGTCAGAGAAAAACAAATACCATATGCTAACATATATACACAGAATGTAAAAAAAAAAAAAAAAAAAAAAAAAA